>NC_060267.1:133275874-133418713 GCF_021613505.1 Equus quagga
CCCGAGCCTCCCACGGGCCCGCCGCGCCCCGGCGATCGGCCGCCCGGCCCGGGCTCTCCCCGCACAGCCCGCGCGGTCGGGGTGGCCGCCGCGTGGGACTCGGGGTGCCACCACCCCGGCCTGGCTCGGCTGACCCGCGGGCGCCGAAGGGTTAAGCGCGCTCCTGCCGCCGGCCGCCCGGTTAACCCCCTCGGCGCCGCAGTGTGCTCTCCCCCTCTCCCCCGAAGGAGGCGGGCGGGGCCTTTGGGGCCCGCGGATGCGGAGTGCGGATTAACCGCTCCTCCCCCTGCATTTCTTCGGGGCTCGAGGGATGGGATGCTTAGGCTCCCGCCGCCAGCCTTGGCTCTGCGCGGCGTCCTCCCCTCCGCACACCTGGAGGAGGCTCCGCCCCCTGGGCGCACAGGTGCAGGCGGGCGGTCGTGGAGGGGCTCTGTCTGCCTGCCTCGCCGCTCTGGAGCCGGGCAAGCGCCCCCCTTTTCCTACAGCTCTTGCTGGTTGCGAGGGGAGGGGGGAGGATGGGGGAGTCCTGCTCTCTGGAGAGCGCTCACTGCTCGGGGTAACAGCACCTGCAGAGCTAACCAGGTTTCCAGAGCGTCCCCCCACCCATCCCCACCTGGCGCAGGTCTGGCGCTGCTGTGCGCTCTGAGACGGTTGAGAGGGGAGACATCCTTCTCTCTCTCTTCTTCTCTTCCTACCCAGTGCCCCGATCCTTCCTCTCCCCCCTCCCCCCACGTGCGTTTGGAGGCAGGTACAGGGAAGTAAAAGCTAAGGTCTTTCAAACTGTTTGTGTTGCTTAAAGAAATAGGGAGTGCTGCTGAGTCCCATGTGGGAGCTGAGGAGAGCAGTTTGTTTTCTGGTACCTTCACAGTCTTGTATTTGGGATGGAGGGGTTTGCAAACGGCAGCTCCTGTCTAGAGGGAAAATACTGTATCTAGTGGATGACTGATAGTTCTTATTTAGCGTTGTCCTGGCTGTTGGAGAGGGGCGTCTGCTTTGTTACTGCGCAAGGTTTGATTTATTTGCTTTTGTTCTGATCTGCATGTTGCCACAGCCTTTGAGAACAGTGTCTTTAAAGCAACAATAAATCAAAAAGCTCAGCATGAAATAAGAAATTAAGGGAAGTGCTCTTTGGCCCAAGAAGGTACACTGGGGCATCCTCAATTGTTGGGGGCCGCCTGGGGAGAAAGAGTGGGGACCAAACAGAAGTCTCTGCAGGGCCCTTCCTGAGAGAGGTGTCGGGACTGGAAGGCTGGAAACAACCAGGCTCCTATCCTTTCTTTTTTTGCTTTGTTTTTGGAGAAGAGGAGAGGCAGGGGAAGAGCCCTGTGGCCTAATAGTAATATAAGCTGGCCTGGGCCACCTCATCTGAGGCTGCTGCTGAGCCCAAATCTGAAGGGACGGAAGACAGTTCCCTTCAAAGAACTTTCCCATTCAGGGACCCCTGAGTCCTGAAGTATATATAAAATTCACAAGTACAGCTGTCACTTTCAGAACTCTAGGTCTAAAGCTTTGCCTCTTGAGACCTATTCTGCCAAATCCCACCCTAATGTTTGCTCACAATTCACTTCAGTTCAGCCAGCTTCATAAGGCACCTGTTAAGAAGAGAGCCTAGGCTGGGTGTCGTTGGGACAAATCTATGGCACCTCCCTCAAGGATCTACAATCTAGTGAAGGAAGAAAAGTGTGTGTACATCTCTAATACCATGCAGAACATGGGAGCTATTACACGTATGAAGAAAGTGCTATGCCAACATCAAAGAGATTCTTTATAATTGGGGCCATCTGAGACGCTTTCACAGAAGAGATGGCATTTTAACTGATCCTTAAAAAGTGAGGAGGAGGGGAGGGGGAGGGGTGAATCGGTGGAGGAAGGGGCAATTTTAGGGCAGTGAAGCTGTTCTGTATGATACCGTAATGGTGGACGCAGGACATTTGTCAAAACCCGTGGAAGTGTTCAACACAAGGAGTGAACCCTGATGTCAACTATGGACTTTGGTTAATAATCATGTATCAATATTGGTTCATCAATTGTAACGTGTACCACACTAATGCAACATGTTAATAAAGGGGGCAACTGTTGAGGGAGGGGGTATATGGTAACTCTGTACCTTCTGTGCAATTTTTCTCTCTTTTTTTCTCCTCCTTCTTCTCCCCGAAAGACCCCCAGTACATAGTTGTATATTCTAGTTGTGGGTCCTTCTGTCTGTGCTCTATGGGATGCCACCTCAGCATGGCCTTACGAGCAGTGGCATGTCCGCGCCCAGGATCCGAACCAGCGAAACCCTGGGCCACCCAAGCGGAGCGCACGAACTTAACCACTCGGCCACGGGGCCAGCCCCTGTGCAATTTTTCTGTAAACCCAAAACGGCTCTACAAAATAAAGTCTATTAAAAATACATGACCAATCTTATTGGGCATAAATAGGGTAAAAGGAATGAGCTTTTGGGGAAAGAGTGAAGCGAGGGAGACTGACGTGCAGGATGGGATGTGTCTGAAAATGAGCGCAGTGCAGTTGAGGCGCCGGACGCCTGGGCTGGGACGATGCAAAGCCAGTGGAAGAAGCCTTGCTGGCTTGCTAAGAAAACCAGATTTATCTTCTCTGCAGCAGGAGCCAGTAAAGGTGTTTAAGCTGAGAAATGACATAATTAAATTATGACTCGGGTCCCCGGGTTTTACACTTTAGGTCTTAAAGAGTTTGTGGAATCAGAATTTTTAACATTTTTCCATCACAGCTTCCAAGTCCCGCCTTTGCATTGTGTCCAGCAAGACCTTTTTTTTGAGGGCTTTCATTCAGCACAGCTCTGAATGCTTTGGCCCGTTGGGTAATTTAAATATTTATATTCCCATGATAATTTGAATTACTAAATAGATAAAAAATAAGAGCCAATGTTTTTTAAGGGCTTCCTATGTGCCAGGCACTAGCGTAGGCACTTTACATGTGTTAACATGTAATTCTCATAATGAGCCTGTGAGACAGGTGCCTTAATACCCTCATTTTACAGATGACAAAAACGAGACATCAAGGAGTTAAGTAATTTGCCCAGAACCACACACAATTGTTTAGTGACTGAGACAATAAAACATGAGGAAAGGCTAGAATAAAAGATTTCAGTTCTAAATCAGCCACATGTGATAAGACCCGATTATGTCACTAACACAATTGTGGAGTTTTAGATCCCAAGCCTTTATGTATAAAACACTCCCGTTTAAAGGCACCAAGCTGGCATTCTAGACATGGTTAACTGCATGTATTTCATTTCAAAAAAGCCGTACTGAGCCTCAGTGTGGAGCCTCACCACCTCACACCCCTGGATCATTGAGTAGGTGCCCCATCATTTCTCCTCCGACAAATAACTCATCTTGTGCTCAAAAAGCACCATGTCACTTCCCTCACCAAAAAAATAGCTCGTTCTTCCTTCCTTTTATGTCGGATCTGAACTCCTCTGCCCAGCTTTCAACCTTATCATTTCGCACCATTCACCTTCACTGAGGTCAGCAGTCTCCTCATTAGGCAGTGAACATGCTGTGCTCATTTCTGACTCTCTGCCCCAGCTCCTGTTTATCCCCTGACCTGAAATCCTGCCTTGCTGACCTCTAACTAAACCCTCCCTATTTAACAAGGCCTCATCAAGTTCCTGCCTCCTCCCGGAAGCTTTCTCTGATTTCTCCAGCCACAGCACACATATGCACGCTCCCGTCCCCCACAACCCCCACCTTCCCTTCCCTAAAGACCTACAGCACCTGGTTATTCCTTTGACCACAGACCCTCTTGTGTCTTGTTTGATTGCTTCTTGGCTATAAATCCTGTCTTTCCAAACAGTGCAGGTCCCTAAGCAAGGATCACCTCCTTAGCCCCCTCCCCCCACTGCCAAGTGTTCTGCTCACAGCAGGCACTAAATACTCTGCTTAATCTGCACAGGATCATAAAAGCCCACAGATATCACTAGAAATTATCAGCTAATATTTACAAAAATCCCATAAATTTTATGGCAGGACACTTGGCCCTTAGATGGTAAAAAATACAAACAGAGGGGAAATTGAGTCCTTTGTACTCCAGGAATTCTAACTAAGGAAGACAAACAGATCCTGAAGGCTCTCTGCAGAACACACCCATAGACAAACTCTAAAGTTAGGTCTGAATGAGTCTCATTATGCTCAGGCCCTCATGCTAAGAGGCTAGCCCTGACCCACTGACCACCAGACAGGTGAATAAAGGGGGTGGGGACATCTGTTCCAGGTAGAGGAATGGCATGCACAAAGTCAGGCAGAAAAGTCCAGACGATGTGCAGGCGTCAGTAAGTAAGTGGTTAGGCTGGGACCCGGTGGTACTTCAGAGATAGCGGTAATAAGTGAGGTTGCACAGGCAGGACGGAGTGGGGTGACGAAAAGTCCCCAAAATCTGGCTCACCAGCCTGGGTGTTGTCTTGTAGGCCAGTGGTTCTCAAGCTTTTTGGTCTCAAGACCCCTTTACACTCTTAAAAATTATGGGAGACCCCAAAGAGGTTTTGCTATGTAGACTTTATCAATTGATATGTACCATATTCAAAATTCAAACTGAGAACATTGAAAACATCATTTATAATTCACTTTAAAATACTAATAAGCCAGTTACATGTTAACATATTTTTTTTAAGAAAAGTAATTTTATTTTCCAAAACAAAATAGTGAGAAGGATGGTGTTCTTTCACGTATCTGCAAATCTCTTTACTTTCTGGCTGAAAAGAAGACACAAGATTCTCATATCTTCTTCAACATTCAATTTGTAGCACCAGAATGTTTGAGGTGAAGTGTATGAAGAATATCCAGCCTCACACAGATGTGTATTTACAGAACGGGGGACTGTTTTGTTTGTTTTTTTTTAAAGATAGGCACCTGAGCTAACATCTGTTGCCAATCTTCTTCTTTTTTTTTTTTCTTCTCCCCAAAGCCCCCCGGTGCATAGTTGTATATTGTAGTTGTAGGTCCTCCTGGCTGTGCTATGGGGGACACCGCCTCAGCATGGCTTGATGAGCAGTGCCATGTCTGCGCCCAGGATCCAAACCAGCAAAACCCTGGGCCACTGAAGCAGAGCGTGGGATCTTAACCACTGGGCCACGGGGCCGGCCCCAGGGGGACTGTTTTAATAGCCTTTTCAGATAATTTTGGATATTCTTTGCTATGACACCAAAACTCAACTTTTAAAGGTCAGTTGAAATATGGAATTTGAAACCATATCAGTGAAACTTTTCATAGTCTGTTACATTAAAATCTATCAATTTATATTGCACTTTGAATGGATCTTTTTACCCATGCATAATTTGATAACATCATACATTGGTCATTTGGAAAATATTGGTTCATTGAGTTACACAGATTTTCCAAATGTTGACACATTTCATTATCCACTATCAAAAAACCACATTCATTGTTATCACCACCAGTCTCATCAGAAAGTCTTCAAGTATTGGGAAGCTGTCAAACTCTCGGTGGTAGATAGTTTTTCAAAATTCTAATTTTCACATGAAAGCTCAAATTTTATAATTGGCACAAATACTGTCAAGTTTTTTCTTTGAGGTGACTGGCTCGTTTCATTCATTTTCAAGAAAATATCTGCCAAATACTTAGGCCTGAGTAACCAAAGTTTGTCAGTAAAAATGATTTTCCATGAAAAAGCAACCCACTCAGCTTCGCACCTCCAACGATGCACAAGTGAGACAACCATTGTATGCAGCAGAAATGTGTTATGCATAGGTCCTAATTTGTCACCCAGATTATTAAGACATCTCCACAAGGGTTGAGATTTAAATAAAACTAAAAATTTTTATTGCTTCATCAAGGATACTCTTAAGTAAAATCAGCAAATTGTTTTCACTGCAAGTGCATAACAGAGATTGTGCATAGCAGAATGTCCACCAGCACATTTGGGTATCACTGCCTTGATTTATAAGACAGCAACAGTTTTAACTACTGTTGATTTTGCACCATCGGTGCAAATGTCAACACAGTGGAAAAGGCAAAGAAGTCTCAGTGTTACTATGAAAATAGTTTTGACCTCAAAGACCCCTTGAAAGGGTCTTAAGTTCCCCCGGGTGGGGTTACTAGATAAAATACAGAATGCTCAAATATTGCTTGGGACATATTTATACTAAAAAATTATTTGTTTTTTACTTGAAATTCAAACAATTGGGCATCCTACATTTTTAACTGCTACAACTGGCAGACTTACCTTTTGCGGGGTCCAGAGACCACATTTTGAAAATAGCTACTGTGGGGCCATTTTTGAGCAGAGAAGTGATAGCAGAGTTGTGCTTCATGAAAATAACCCTAACCCCAGCGGGCAGGATGGATCAGAGGGCGGTAAGATTGATAGGTGCAGGAAATTCTGATGGGTCAATTAAAAAGATGTTTCTTCTTAACTGTAGTTACTAAGAGGAGCAATGCTACTGTAAGCTTGGGCAAGGAAAACAGAAAGACCCGTGGGAGGCAGGCCCCCGCCTGGTGGGGTCCCCTATCTGTGACGCTAACTAGCCACCCTCCTCCCACCCCAACCCCCCATCAGGATTTCTTGATTACAACTGACTTATACTCCACCCGGCAAAATTTAAAGGCCTTTCTTCTTGCTTTGGCTGCATGGAAAGTAGAGCCCAGCTGGTCTTTATCCTTCGTCAACTAACTATTCGCTTGAAGAGGAGGATTTATGTTTCACATCAGACTAAGTAATTCCAGTTCCTTTAACTAGTTCATTCCCATCCCCCTTGCCCCAATTCTTAAATCTTATCCCTCACTCTCTGATACAGCAAATCCTCTCCATTTCCCCAATTGGGAAATCCTGGCAGAGTCTACTATGTACAGTCAACACCCCATTATCTGCGCTGACTGAGGGAAGTAGTGACGGGGGCAGGTCTTAAGTTTCCCATCTGTGAAATAAATTGGTTATAAAACATGATCTCTAAGGGTTCTTACCATTCTAATATGGTGTATTGGAGAACCTAGACTTTGGGGCCAGGTAAATTTGGACTCAAATCCTGGCCTTGCCAGCTACTAGCCATGTTGCTTTAGGGAGGTCACTTAACCTCTTGGGGCAACACAAGGGTAATATCACCCATCTCATTGATTTATTGCAAAGATTTAGAATAATGTTGTAGAGCCCCTGACACACACCATCAAGTTGAATCATATAGCTTATGTGAATTTAAATATACGCAATTACAGGGAGAGGGAGGGAGGGAGGGAGGGAGGGCACCATTTAAGTGGTGCTGGCAGGAGTCTGCCCTTACTTTGCATGCTCTGACTTGAGAACTTAACTCCCTGCCCCCATGAAGATCAATCCACTGTAATGGCTCTCCTTTGTGTTAACAGCATTCCGTCATTCAATAAGCCCAAAGCAATAGAACACAGTTGGGTCTTTAGTAGTCTTTGTGTTTTCCTTAATTTTAATTTCTGGTATACACTTTAGTATTTAAGATTCAACAGTCAATACTGATAACCCCCAAAGCAGATCAAGTGGAAGGACAGAGACGATAGTAAAATAGGTGTTTACATACATGCACATAAGTACTCCCCAATGGCACAGGGCGAGCATGCAAGTGGAGACACACGCGCACACGCAGCACACCCCACATTGGGTTTAGTCAACACCACTGCACAGCTGCCTCCAGGTTAAAAGAATTAGCTAACCACTGGAAATAAAATCGGTGTATTCACACGCTGTAATGGAAAAATAACACAAGTCTGCATCTGATCAACCACAGGAGCAAATTTATGAGGACAGGAAGTTGTTTGGGAGCCCCAGAGAGTCAATAAACGTCAGAAATTTTATAGTTCAAACATTATAGTTTCCTTTCTGTTTCTTCAGAGCAGTCGTTTAAACATTCAATTCACAAAACAAAAACTGAAGTTAAAATGGCACCAGAATCTCTCAGACCTGACACCTACCATACACAGACTCGTTTACTTTTCTTAATACTTTAAAAGAATCTAAGTTACAAATCCTTGATACTGACATAAGCCTTTTCAACTTTTAAATCAATGTTTTGGTGGGAGCATTAAGTAGGAACTAATAAATATATTAAGAATCTTCATTTCATCAATTTTACCGATAAAACTCTTAGAAATAAACAGTACAAATCTTGAGTGCTTTGTACCCCTTTAATCCCCTTCGGTTAACAAAGTAGAGAGTACTTAGCCAATTTAGGAACACTTCTTTCTGTTTGACAAAAACACAATATGAAAATGCAGTAACTTCTCTTGGCTTCTTAGTAACTTCAAATGAATGCTAAAAATTGGAATGGGACTATGGGTTTGAAAATTTGATAAAGTAGCCAGATTTTTATATATCCTAGGTTATCAGAACATACACACACACACACACAAAAGTGCCACTTTTAAAAGCTTCCATTGAGAAACTTTTATAATTGAAGAGGAACATTGTAGGAGCCAAAAACACTTACTTGGAGGAGAATCATTATACAAACTTAGATAACTCACTGAGGATTATCTGTTTTGTGTTCTGATAACCAGGTTGGCACTATATTGCATCCAAAAATATGGGACTTTCTATTTGTCAGTTTTATCTTTTTTTTAGGTTGCTATTTTTAATGTGTGTTTATAATACACTGAAGACATCTCAGTCAATCATGTATTGAGCAAAATAATCACCATGGCAGGGAGACACACATGGTAGTCTTTATTGTCAACATGTCTATAAAACTGAATAAATATTTGTTAGTGTTCCATTTTGATAAATACAAGGAACACATGGGGCTGAAAGGGAAACATAGCAAGAGCTCCATAATTTTTCAAAGACTGACACTACTTTAGTGGTAAATAACAAACAATGCCAGCATAGATGGGAGGGTTTTTGCAAACACACTACATCAGAAACAGACCAGACCTTTGATGATGTGGCAGAGTGACCAAGTGGGTAAAAGACAGAATATTGGACATCCTGTCCCATGAGGTTAAATGCTTCAGTGGTATAAAAGGTCTTCAGGAGTCTTAACTTTCTACCCACAGCTGGCTCCCCGTTCCCTTCCCTTCCCTCCAGCAGGTCTCTCCTTGATGTCCTTCCCCAGCTCCTGCCTGAGTTCCTTTCAGCATCCAGAGGCCTTCCTCCTTAGAATTTTCTTCCCTCCAGTCCCGTTACTTCCTCCTCCAAATATTTCTTCACAAATCTCCAAAATGCCCCCAAATACTATAGCTCACTGTAGACGGCTGAATGCAAAATGAATAAAAAAGAATCTTACAGAAAGAGCCAGAAGATTGGGGTTCTCATTTTGGCCGCACTTAGCTGACATCCTAGAACTGGGCAACAGTGCACTTTAGAGCTAGAAAAAGGGAAGAAGAGTGAGAGGCTCGGAAGCCCAGCTCTGCTGTTACTGGCTGGGAGAACTTCAGCAATCACATTCTTTCTGAGCTTGCTTCTTCATCTGTGAAGTACCTACCCCATGAGATCACAGGGTGTAAGAGGATCATAGGAGATTGGCATGGGAAAGCATTTTATCAACTATAAAGCAGGAGACCCATGATTTCCCAAGTGTAGTTCCTACAACATCAGCATCAGCTGAGAACTTGCTAGAAATGCAAATCTCCAACTCCCCCCAGACCTACTGAATCAGAAACTCTGGAGGTGGGGCCCACAATCTGTTTCAACAAGTCCTCCAAGTAGTTCTGATACACGCTGAAGTTTGAAGACGCTGCACCATACACATGATCTGCTTCTCTTCTGGTTGCAGTTTTCTACGGTTCTGAACAGATTCTCCCAGTGCAAGGAGTTAATGCCCTTACATTGCAACAGTACTTCTCATGTGAAGAGCACAATAGCTTATTCTCTTCTGTTCTCTTCCTGATTCTCACAAAATCCCAAGAAAGTAATGCAATTGGATCCATTTCATGGAATCCCAGAGCACTTATAATGTGAATCATACAATTTATGACATCTTTGAGGACTGGGAAATATTTTACCACACGGCCAGCCCAACAACTTGATGGAAAACTCTGTGCTGCGGTTTCAAAGATACCAGAAAGATCAAATTCTACATGTTTCCACCCAGCTCACTGATGCCAGAAATTCCATCATCACAGCTTAAAGCTCTCGTCTTCCACCTGAAACACTAATATCCCTGGAAATAGCAGCGAGCCCTTGACTTCTCTGGTAGGGGAGAGGGAAGGAAGAGAACATGAGCACCTCGTTCTCGGGAAGGGGGAGGCCCACACCTGCTTTAGGAAGCGTGCCCTAAAGGGGTATCTAGGGTCATTACAGGCACCTTTACTTCCTTCACAATTTTGCCAAAGGCCAGGTGTGCACACAGAACCAGGTGTACCTCGTAGGTGCATAAAACCTTAAGGATTGACTTGGGGAGTCTCGGGCTGAAGGAGGAACAATGAGTAGACCACAGCAGAGACAGAAGCAAGTGGGCAGATTCCTACTTTTTGGTGCACTAGGAAAGAGAGAAATCCTCCCTAATAATCAAGGAAATGGATCTTCCAATTTCATTTGGTCCCCTTCTTCCTTACCTGTCTATACATTTGACATTCTGGTGTCCCTTTTTTCAAAAGTAATGTCTTGTATTTATGTTGTACCTTATAGTTTACAAAGCACTCTTATGTGCAATATTTCATTTGCTCACTACAGCTCTTTGAGGAAGAGAAAATTCCTCATTTTACTGAGGAAGAAACTTGTGCAAAGCTGCTGCCAGTAAGTAGCAGAGCTTCCTTAGATTTGAACCCTGGTTTTCTGACTCCCAGCCTACTTCTTTAATCTTAGTGCGTATTTTCAGTCTGGTTTGCACCCTCCTGCCGAGATGATCCGTGCATTACTGCTCCACTCCCACACTCTCTTAAAGAGAGGGACGCCAGGGCTGTGGAGCCCTGGTGCAGAGCATGAATCCCAGGCTGCCATCATTCGAGCAGGTTCCCAGTTTGCTCCCACTGTGCACCTCCTCCCTGCTTTTAGAGCACAAAGCTTAATGATTCCACAGATGGGTGACGCTGTCAGCCACAGAAAAGAGATTCTGCTACACACAACTGTACTCTGAAAATATCGCCGTGGAAGTGTATCGCTGAGTCACAGAGTGTGCAGGGGAACTTCGACAGGCCAGGCCCTTCTGGTGACGAACTCCACAGGGCTCTGCAAGGTGGCCGAGAGCATGGTCTTTCCCTGACTCTAGGCAGAGGGCTGCTGAGACGAAGCTGGGAAGACACTCTTTGCACTATCATTGAGGTCAGGACACTTGTTTCATATATAGGAGTTTGGCCTAAAGTTTTCTAAAATTCCTTCCGAGCCTGCCATTCTAATTTATACATGACAGAAGGCTTTATTTTGTTACCTGGCGGGGTTGGTGATTGTAAGGCCCTCCCCACTTCCCACTGCTTCCTGCTCTCAGAAGGCCAGCTCCTGACTCCTCCCTACGCACCAGCCCTGGCTCGCCATCCTGGCTCACTTGGAAAGCCTGACTCCCTTCTCTCGGCCTAGTTCAATCTTACCTCTCTGTCCGTTTCCAGCCTGGGCCCTCTCCTGCCATTTAGTCTTCCCCAACCACTCCATGGTTTGTTAATCCTTTTTTCCTTTAATCTCCCACAACTATAGAAAGTGTGCTGATCATTCCATCACATAATAAGCGGGAAGAAAACTGAATGGAGAGAGACACAGAACCTGGGCTCCATTGTTGACACCTCGTAACTGCTGGCGAGTTACTTTCCCTTTCTGAAAAATGCCCCAAATAGTGAAAGTCTACCTGGTAAAGGCTAAATTAGATCAGTCATTTTTTTAAGTCATTTATTTTATCTTTAAAACATCCTCAGAAACTTGGTCCAACAGAATGGTCCTGTGGACATGTAAGACAAATGATGATAAATGAAATGCAGACATGTCAGCTGAAACTGTTCCTCAGAATGTTCAAGTTAAGGGGAACTTTAGAGATCACTGACCTAGCTGTCTCTCTCCTCACTTGATCGATAAGAAGCTGAAGCCCCGAGAAGGGAATACCTTACTCACATGCCCAGTTGGTTAGTAGCAGATTCAGGACCAGAGTCCAGATTCCCAGTTTTATTTTGTTTTGTTGATCCAGTAACCACATAGCATTCATTTCAGAACAAGAAGCTTTTGATCCTTCCAGATATAGCATCTTCCTAAGTGTTTAAGGGGAGCAGCTACTATTTTAAGTAAACAACGTGCAAATGCACTGTGACCAGCTGGGCTGGATAAGCCTCAGGAAATGTGTGTAATCCACGATATTATAAGATGGCAGTCTGCAAGGTAAGACATCCTCCCCATAGCAGATCCTCCTGCCTGCCATAACAGGTCAGACCCTACAGTCCAGCAGAAGATCACCGACCATCGGGCTTCATGGTCCCGTCTAATCTGGCCCCATCCTAACCTTCCAGCATCGTTCCTGACTGGGACATTCCACTCAAACTTGCTGTTTCTCACATACCTTATGCCATTGCTGATTCTTAAACCTCCACCTCACTTCTGGGCACAGGAGCCCACGGGGAAGTTGTTAAATCTGCTCCGTGACCTCTTGAAGTTTGCAATTGGGTGAGGCAACTACTCAGTCGGAACATGGGTCCAGACCTCACGGTGCTTCCACCCTTTCAGGAACTGTGGGCATGCCCTTTCCAGGATAAAAGCGCTTTTCTTTCCTCTTTTGGCTTTCTAACACCACCTCAGGTGGAGTGCCACTGTGTGGAGCCCAGACAATTGTCATGCTGTGGCCAGAGATGTTTAATTGGATTTTAAAAGATGAGAAAGCAGCAGGGAGCTGATTGTCAGCCCTCTGACAAGGTCGAGCAGCATAGGTGGCCTGGCAGCACAGAGCAGGGGAGGCCTGCCCCGTGTCGATTGCTGTCTCCACCTGGGGGCAGGGAGGGCTGAGGAAAGGGGCGGAAATGTGACACTGGTGGTAGAGCCTCCACGAACTCACTGCCAGATTGTCCTGTCTTCTGTGTTTACCTCAAGAACTGGACTCTCTCAGGAGGCGACCAAGACTTCCCTTTTTAACTTACCCCTCATAAGAAAAACTTCTCTAAGCTATAATATGGATAATTTACTTGCTGTTTTTAATAACACTTTTCCATTTCCATGCTATCCCTTAGGCCTCACCAAGCCTCTGAGGTAGGTGGTCAGGGAAAATATTATCACCCCCAGTGTATAAAGGAGTAAACTAGATTAATTAAGTTGGGACATGAGGTTGTCCAAGGTTATACAACTAGTAAATGGTCAAGCCAGAACTCGAGATCAGTTGTCAAAGATCACTGATGAAACAGTAGATAAAAGCTGTTTCAAACATGACAAGTATACAGTTCCAATTCCTGCATCTTAATACTATTTGCCAAAGAAATAAAGATCTCTTTGTTGTGACAGTGCATGGAGAGCAGGCTGTGCCCTAAAGGCTAATTAAAAATGGAGGTTCCCACACGCACCCTTCATCCTTGGATTGACAGAGACTTCACACAGAAACACAGACATTTCCAGGGCACATGAGGATGTCTATGTGCTCTACTGCTTCTAGGCAGAGAGTTTATTGGTCCATGAGAAAGCTAGTCACTAAGGAGAACTCACGGATGCCACTCTGAGACAGATAGTATACAGTGTGGCCATGAACCCAGATTGCTAGATTCATCTTCAAGATGAATGGGGCTCTGGCAGATCAAATCTGCCACTGGATATGCAAAGTGATTCTTTCACATTATTTTTCTCAGAAAGATCTTAGATAGGAGAAAACCTTGAGAATAAACATGTTTTCCTAATGCTGGTCTTTAAGACTGCCACCCTCCTCACACACCATTGTTAAAAGCTTGGGGGATGATAGTTTTCCTGAAACCAAGGACAGCATTCATCCTTTCAGTCTTGCCTGTGACAACATTTTCACTTTTCTCTCAGTATGATCTACACATCACTGAGAAAGTATAGAGAGCAGCTACAGGCCTGTGAGAAAACTGGCTAGGTGGTCACCAGGAGCAGTGGCTCAGAGAAGACCGGAATATTCAAGTTTGTTTCTTAGACAACAACTAAGCCAAACCAGCCAGAAACATTGACACTCTTCAGAGAGCTTTGTGTGCCCAAAGCAACTGGATTTCAACATGCATTTTGTTAATGTAGCTCCTATAAATTCATGGTGTTGAGAGAATACGAAAGAGATACTATCCTAGTCCAAGAAGAATTTACAATCTCAACACACTTAGGAATAACTCAAGAGACTTCAGGTTTCTAGAGGACAGAGTAAAGATGTTTCCACCCACATTCTTCTCTCAGAAATTACTCTAAAAATAATAAGGAAAAAATCCATCTTTGATGAAACTTAAAGATATTTGTAACCCTGAAGCATAATACATGAAGAGATAAAGCACGTGAGGAAAGATAAATGATTTAGCAGAACAGAAGAAGGCAAATTTTAGGACCCCCAGAGACAGATTCCAACAGAAAGCAAACCAATCAACCCCCTGAAAAAGAACAGAAAGTCACAGGAATTGGGGCACCAGGTACTATAAAAAGCTGTGGTTGAGGTTCCAGTCTGATAATAGTAGCGCAGCTTGATCAAACTGTCTCATCTACAGATAAAACTTAAAATCAGGACAAATTCTTTTTTAAACAATGAAAATATTGGAGAGTGACCAAAAGGAGGCCGAAACCGGGGGGAAGTTAACCCTTGAAAGACAAGAACTACACTGGGTGAGACTTGATGTTTGTGGCTTTTTGCCTAAGGTGACTCCTTATCTGTGCAGTGTGGGTTGGCAAATCTGTAGTCTTTCTGCCTTGAGGTGTTAGAAGGCAGAGTTTAGAGAGGCTGGAAAATTATAAGGGAAATCCATGAAAGGAGGGCTCCACAGAGGGTATGATCCCAAAAGTTTGAATATAAACTCTACCTAAATCCTTTGTTGACCACTGTGGTATTATTTCATGGGGGAGACTCCAGCAAACCCAACAAAAACAGCAGCCACTAGCTGGAAGAACTTAGCGGGTATTTCAGCCATTGCCAACCTCAGAGGAGGCAGAGTTTGGAGTCTGAGTGCATCAAAGTTGACTTATTTCAAGAACAAAAATCAACACTTTTTGGATGAAAATACCTGAATCCAGAGTCTTTAAAATTCATTGTTCACAATGTCCTGTATAGAATCAAAAGTTGTTAAATACAGAGGACATAAATATATGATGCATAGTCAAGAGGATAAAAGGAAATTAATAGAAACCAATCCCAAGGTGACACAAATGTTAGAATTAGTAAACAAGATTTTTCATTATATCTGATGAGTTCAATAAAGAGATAGACATGATGAATGAAATGAGTCAGACTCTCAGCAAAGAAAGTGAAACTAGAAAAAATGAAAAGTCTAGAACTAAAGCATATAATAACAGAAATTTTAAAATTTTTCACTAGATAGGCATAAGAAAAAATTGGAGGAGGCAGAAGAAAGAAAGACTCCATGAACTTTAAGACTTGTTGGTAGCATTTTCTCCAATCTAAAGTACAGAGAGATAAAAGACTAAAGAAAAATGGAAGATACTCAGGGACTCGTGGTTCAATATGAAACAGTCTAATATAATCACCAAACAGAGAGGAAAGAGAAAGAATGAAACAAAAATAACGTTTGAAAAAAATAATGGCTGAAGGTTTCCCAAATCTGGTGAAAAATATTCAACAAGCTCAGAAAAATGCAAGCAAGATAAATACAAAGAAAAACCACACCTAGGCACATTATGATCAAATTGTTGAGAGCCAAAAATAAAATTTCAAAAGACGCCAGAGGAAAACAACATATTACACATAGACTGAAGAATAACAAAACAAATGACAGATGACTTCTGATAGGAAAAATTAAGTACAGAAGACCATGAAAGGGTGTCTTTAAAGTGTTAAAAGAAAAAAATCAAAACTCAGATTTCTATATCCTTCAAAAAAGAAGGTAAAATTAAGCAGTTTTCAGATAAATGAACCTTAGATAATTGAGACCTCACTGAAAAAAATGCAAAATTAAGTTCTTAAGGCTGAGGAGAAGTCCCTCAGACACTGGATGTATACTAGATTACCATTTACCAGAAATGCATAAAGATGTAGGTAAACATAGAATACTATACTTTTTCTTTACTTCTCTTAATTTATTTAAAAGATACATGACTATTTAAAGCTTATATCAAAAAATTATCTTGTAGGGTTTATAATGCATGTAGATGGAAAAAATATGAAAATAATAGTAAAAAGAACAGGGAAATAATTAGACTGTACTTTTGCAAATTTCCTATATCTTATGAGAAGTAGTGCAATATTAATTCTAAGCTGACTGGGATTAAGTTAAAAACATGTGTTGTAATTTCTAGAGCAACTACTAAATATGCAAAGACGTATAGCTAAGAAGAATTAAAATGGAATGCTAAAAAACATTAAATCAGTCCTCTAAAATGGCAAGAAGGAAGGAATCGAGGGACAAAAATTGTATAAGAAAACAAATTAAAATGAGAGACTAAACCAACCATATAAACAATTACTTTAAATGTAGATTGAACAAATACTACAATTAAAAGGAATAGAATTTTCAGATTAGATAAGAAAGCACGATCCAACTATATGTTGACCATAAGAGACTACAAAACAGTGCTGAGAGGAACTGAATTAAGATGTCATTTCTCCCCAAATTGATCTATCTATTCAGTATAGTACAATCATAATCATGGTAGCTTATTTATTTATTTATTCATTTTGAAATTGACAATTGATTCAAAAATTTATAGTTATATGTCACTTAATGACAGGGATATGTTCTGAGAAAAGCATTGTTAGGCAACTTTGTCATTGTTCAAACATCATAAAGTGTACTTACACAAACCTAGGTGGTATACCCTACAATACACTTAGGCTATATGACACTAATCTTATGGGACCACCATCATATATGTGGCCCTTAATTGACTGAAATATCATTAAGCAACACATGACAGTATATGAAAGTGCAAAGGACTTAGAACAGTCAAAACAAAAATAGTGTCTTCTTTGTTTATTTGTTTGTTTTGGTGAGGGAGATTGGCCCTGAGCTAACATCTGTGCCAGTCTTTCCTCTGTTTTGTATGTGGGTCCCCACCACAGCATGGCTTGATGAGTGTTATAGGTCTATACCCAGGATCTGAACCTGAGAACCTGGGCCGCTGAAGCAGAATATGACAAACTTAACCACTACACCACCAGGCCAGCCCCCAAAAATAGTTTTTTAAAGACCAGAAATTTAGGGGCCAGCCCAGTGGTGCAGTGGTTAAGTGCACACATTCTGCTTTGGCAGCCCAGGGTTCGCCGGTTCGGATCCCAGGTGCAGACATGGCACTGCTTGGCAAGCCATGCTGTGGCAGGCGTCCCACATATAAAGTAGAGGAAGATGGGCACGGATGTTAGCTCAGGGCCAGTCTTCTTCAGCAAAAAGAGGAGGATTGGCAGTAGATGGTAGCTCAGGGCTAATCTTCCTAAAAAAAAAAAACAAAACAGAAATTTGGAGGACTTACTCTGCTTGAGTTAAAGACCTATCATAAAGCAAAAGTAATCAAGAAAATAAGATATTGGCATAGAAATAGATGAATAGGTCAATGGAAAAAGGAAAGAAAGTCCAGAAACAGACCCATACTTACACAGTCAATTGACTTTTGACAAATTTGCCAAAGCAATTCAACTGGAAAGAGAAAGTCTTTTCAACAAATGGTGCTAGAACAATTGGATAGCCATGTAGGATAAAAAAGAACCTTAACCCCCTACCTCACACTATACAAAAAATGATTCAACAAGGATCATAGACCAAAATTGGAAAAGTTAAAACTGTAAAAATTTTAGATGCTGGCCTGGTGGCTCAGCAGTTAAGCGTGCATGTTCCGCTTCAGCGGCCCAGGGTTCTCTGGTTCAGATCCCAGGTGCGGACATGGCATCACTTGGCAGGCCATGCTGGGGTAGGTGTCCCACATATAAAGTAGAGGAAGATGGGCACGGATGTTAGCTCAGGGCCAGTCTTCCTCAGCAAAAAGAGGAGGATTGGCAGCAGTTAGCTCAGGGCTAATATTCCTAAAAAAAAATACTGTAAAAATTTTAGAAATCAACATAGGATTATATCTCTGCAAACTGGAGGTAGGCAGAGACTTCTTAGGGCACAGAAAGCAATATCTGTAAAAGGAAAAAAAATGACAGATCAGGTTTCATCAAATTAAAAACTTTTCCTCATCAAAAAACACCATTAAGAAAATTAATAGGCAATCCATAGATTGGGGAAAAAAACTAACAAGACATAACTGACAAAGTGCTTGTATCTAGAATGAAGAACCCCTACCACTCAACAATAGTTAAAAAGACTATCAATACCAAATGTTGGCAAGGCTCAATTAACTAGAACTTTCATACAATACTAGTAGGAATGTAAAATAGTACAATCACTTTGGAAAATCTCTGGCAGTTTCTTACAAAGGTAAATGTATGCCTACTCTTTCATCCAGCATTTCCAATCTAGATACTTGGTCAAGAGAAAATATGTCCACAAAAAGTCTTGTGGAACTTCCAGTTTGAGGTCCAGCATGTAAGAAGCTTAGAAGTCACCACTCTGCCCTGACAATAAGTAAAAAACTGAACAAACTGAAAAATCAAAAATTCTTCTTAGGTCCATAAAAGAAGTGAGGTCACAGGGCAAACTGCTGCCCCCAAAATTGGAGAGTCAGACAGGCAGATACAGAGAATCACAACTTACCAGAGCAGAAACCTCCTTGGGAACCAGTGCCAGGGTAGGAAAAACTGAACTCTATCGACAGATTGCTGGAAACTTAGTGCGGAAAAACCTGAGAGAGAAAAACTCCAGGGGGACTTAGTCATCACAGGAGCCCCACACTTTTGTGAGCTTTACCTCCAGGACTCTACCAAGTCCTCTAGTGGATATCAGAGAAAAATCCCTTTGTTCTTCCAGCAGAGGAAGGAGAAGAGGAATCATTTTTAAATAGGCCCGTGCATTCAGTTTATCTTAACCAGGCCTACCCTCCAGAGAAACTATTTTACCAGAGCCTAACCTACTAGTGGTTTATCAAAACCTAACCTACTGGAGGGAGGAAAATACCCCAATCCAGCTCCCTCTAGTCTATCGCATGGGAGACGGAAAACACCCAACTTCAGTCCACTCTAGCCATCCCTCCCACCTGAGGACCTGAGGAAGTGGGGACTGAGACATATGTGTGAAGTTCACAGTCCAAAGGCACAGGTTCACTAAAAGATTCAGACCTAAAGATAAGACTACAAATGCTTCCCCACCCCCTGCGTCTTACCACCACACTACTGAAGACCAATTTAAAGAAGTTCTTCTTACACAGTACATCGTGTTGAGCTATCAAGAAAAAATTACAAGGCATACTAAAAGGCAAAAAGTACTGTTTGAAGAGACAGAGCAAGCATCAGAACCAGATTTAGGTATGGAAGAGATATTGAAACTATTAGACTGGGAATTTAAAACAACTGTGATCAATACACTAAGGACTCTAATGGCTAAAGTAGGTAGCATGCAAGAACAAATGGGCAATGTAAGCAGAGAGATGGAAATTACAAGAAAAAAATGCTAGAGAAAAAAACACTGTAACAGAAATGAAGAATGCCTTTGATGGGCTTGTTAGTAGAGTGGACAGAGCTAAGGAAAAAATTTCTGAGCTTGAGAAGCTGCCAAAACTGAAAATCAAAGAGAAAAAAATACACCGAAAACAGAGAACAGAGTATCCAAGAACCATGGGATGTCTACAAACATATGTGTTAACATATGTGTAATGGGAATACTAAAAGGAAAAGAAAGAGAGAAAGAAATAGAAGAAATATTTAAAACAATAATGACTGAGAATTACCCCAAATTAATGTCAAACACCAAGCCGCTAATGCAGGAAGCTCAGAGAACACCAAACAGGATAAAAGCCACAAAAAATATATATACCCAGCAGATCATATTCCTACTATTAAAAAAAAGAAGAAAAATCAAAGCTAAAAAGAAAAATCCTGAAAGAAGATAGAGGAAAAAAAACCTTACTTATAGAGGAGCAAAGATAAGAGTTACATCTGACTTCTCCTCAGAAAGTATGCAAGCAAGAAAATAGAGGAGTGAAATATTTAAAGCATTCAGAGGGAAAAAACACACTAGAATTCTGTACTCTGTTAAATTATTCTTCAAAAGTGAAGGAGAAATAAAGTTTCTCTCAAACAAAAATTGAGGGAATTTGCTGCCAGTAGACCTGCCTTGCAAGGAGTGTTAAAAGAAGTTCTTTAGAGAGAAGGAAAATGATATAGATCAGAAACTCAGATCTACATCAAGAAAGAAAAAGTATTCAAGAAAGAATAAGTGAAGGTGAAACAAAAACTTTTATTTTTCTTATTCTAGATTGATCTCACAGATAAAAGTTTGTTCAAAATACAATAGCAACAATATATTTGGTTATGTATGCTCACGTACAAGTGAAATGAATGAGAGCAATGACATAAGGGATGGGAGGGAGGAATTAGGATTATTTTATTATTATAAGGTACTCATACTACCAGTGAAACAGTGTAGTCTTATTTGAAAGTGGACTTAGATTAGTTGTAAATGTATATTGCAAACTCTAGGACAACCAGAAGAGAAGGTAAAGAAAAAAAAAAGTATAACTAATATGCTAGGAAAAGAGAGAAAACAGAATGATATAAAATGCTCAATTAAAACCATGAAAGGCAGAAAAAGTATGGAAGACAAAAACAGTAACAAAGAACAAGGGAAACAAATAGAAAGCTGTAATAAATATGGTAAATATTAAGCCAAATATATCAATTATCACTTTGAATGTTGATAGTCTAAATGCACCAATTAAAAGACAGAGATTGTCAGAGTCAATCAAAATACAAGATCAAACTATATGTTTCTACAAGAAACCCACTTTAAATATAAAAATACATATAGATTCAAAGTAAACAGGTGGGCTTTCTCATATAGTACAACTACAAAGCAATGACAAAACTGAGCCCCCAAAGCTTATATATTAGAAAAATGATAAAACACACATGTGAATAATTCATGGGTTAAAAAAATCATAACAAATATTATTAAATAATTAGAACCACTTGAAAAATGCAGCTAGATTAATACTTAAAGGATTATTTATAGGCCTGAATGCATATATTAAAATATAACAAATATTAAGAATTATGATCTACAGAAGCAATTCAAGAATTTAGAAAAAGAACAAAAGACTAAACCCAAATAGAAGAAAAAAAATAATGAAGGCAGTAAATCAATGAAATAGAAAACAAAAAAATGATAAAGAGTAGTACCAAACACAAAAGGTGTTTCTTAAAGATGTTAATAAAACACTGGGTATTTATCCAAAGAGCTTGAAATCAATGATCCAAAGAAATTTTTGCACCCCTATGATCATTGCAGCATTATTCACAACAGCCAAGATGTGGAAGCAACCCAAGTGCCCATCTACAGATGAATGGATAAAGACGATGTGGTATATATATACACACACACACACACACACACACACACACACACACACAGTGGAATACTACTCAGCCATAAAAAAGGCAAAATCGTCCCCTTTGCAACAATATGGATGGTCCTTGAGGGTGTGATGTTAAGGAAAATAAGCCAGACAGAGAAAGAAAAATATTGCATGATTTCACCCATGTGTGAAAGATAACAAATACAAGGATAAAGAGAACACATTAGTGGTTACCAGAGGGGAAGGAGACTGGGGGTGGGTGAAAGGGGTAAAGGGGCACATATGCACAGTGATGGACAAAAATCTAGACTTCTGGTCGTGAGCACAATAAAATCTATTCAGAAATTGATAAATAATAATATATACCTAAAACTACACAATGTTATAAACCATTATGCTCTCAATAACATTATTGGAAAAAAATATTAATAAAACAGATAAATCTCTGCCATGGTTAATCAATACAGAAAAAAGGAGAACAGATAAGTTGGCAATATTTGCAATGATAAATTTATTATTTAGGTAATACTAACTGCTAATAAACTTCAAAATGTTGGTAATTTAACAAAATAAAAGTTTATTTCTCACTCATCTAACAGTGGAGTACAAACGTTCTGGTTGGTAGGAGGTTCTCCTCTACTCGTTGATTTAGGGAACCAGGCTTACACCATCTTTGAGCTCTAAAATTCTCTAGGGCTTAAGAGTCATCTTCATTAAAAAAAAAAAAAAAGTGACTAGATGGAGACAAATATACCACACTAACACTAACCCAAGAAAAGCTAGATTAATTCCAGACAAAGAAGACTTTGAAGCAGAGAAAGATAGCAGGGTTATAGAGGAGTATTATATAATGATAAAGGGATCAATTCTCCATGAAAACATAACAATCCTCAATGTATTTGCCTAACAACAGAGCATCAAAATACATGAGGCAAAAACTGAAAGAACTGCAAGGGTAAGCAGACAAATTCCCTAATATAATTGGAGATCTCAACAGCCCTCTCTCAGAAAGAGACAGGCAGCAGGATCCAGTAGGCAGAAAATCAGAAGGAGATAGCTGGACTCAACAACACTGTCAATCAGCTGGATAGAATAGACATCTATAGACTACTTCATTCAACAACATCAGAATAGACGTTCTTCTCAAGCTCACATGGAGCATTCACCAAGATAAACCACATTCTGGGCCATAAAACAAACCTTAACAAATTTAAAAGGAAAGAAATTATACAACGTCTTCTGTCAGACCACAATGGAATTAAACTAGAAACCAATAACAGAAAGATAGATGGAAAATCCCAAAATACTTGGAGATTAAGCAACATACTTGTAAGTAAGTTGGGTTAAAGAAGAAATCCCAAGAAAAAAATTTTAATATTTTGAACTAAGTGAAAGTGAAAACACAACTTAAAATTTGTGGGATGAAGTGAAAACAGTGTTTAAAGAGAAATTTATAGTATTACCCTAACACCAAAATCAGACGAGGACATTAGAAGAAAAGAAAACTACAGACCAAAGTATCTCACAAACATATATTCAAAAATCCTCAACAAAATATTAGCAAATTGAATCCAACAACATAAAAATAATTATACTCCATGACCAGGTGGGATTTATCCCAAGAATGCCAGACTGTTTCAACATTTGAAAATCAATTTATGTAATCCATCTCATCAACAGGCTAAAGAAGAAATATCATGTGATAATATCAATAAACACAAAAAAAGATTTTACAAATTCCAACACCAGTTGATAATAATTAAAAAACTCAGTAAACTAAGAATAGAGGAGAGCTTCCTCTACTTGATAAAGAATATCTACAAAAAACCTACAGCTAACATCATACTTAATGGGGAGAAACTAGAAGCTTTCCCACTAAGATCAGGAAGAAAGCAAGGATGTCTCCTCTCACCACTTCTTTTCAACATTGTACTGGAAGTCCTAGCTAATGCGATAAGACAAGAAAAGGAAATAAAAGGTTTACAACTCAGGAAGGAAGAAATAAAATGGTCTTTGTTCCCAGATGACATAATCATCTATGTAGAAAATCCACAAGAACCAACAAAAAACCCTCCTGGAGCTAATAAGCAATTATAGCAAGATTTCAGGATACAAAGTTAATATACAAAAGTCAATCACTTTCCTATATACCAGCAATGAATAAGCGGAATTTGAAATTGAAAACACAACACCATTTACATTAGCACCCAAAAAATGAAACACTTACCTATAAGTCCAACAAAATATACACAAGATCTATATGAGGAAAACCACAAAACTCTGATAAAAGAAATCAAAGAAGAGCTAAATAAATGGGGAGATGTTTGATATTCATGATTGGAAGACACAATATCGTCAAGATGTCAGCTCTTCCTAACTTGATCGATAGATTCAATGCAATCTCATTAAAATCCCAGCAAAGTATTTTGTGGAGAATAGAATCAACAAACAGATTCTAAAGTTTATATGGAGAAGCAAAATACCTGAAACAGCCAACACAACATTGAAGGAGAAGAACATAGTCAGAGGACTGGTACTATCTGACTTCAAGACTTACTAAAAAGCTGCAACAATCAAGAAAGGATGGAATTGGTGAAAAAATAGACAAATAGATCAATAGAACAGAAGAGAGAGCCCAGAAATAGACCCACATAAATATAGTCAATTGATCTTTGACAGAGGAGCAAAGGCAGTAGATAGAGCAAACATAGTAATAGGACAACTGG
Organism: Equus quagga; assembly: GCF_021613505.1. Classification (NCBI taxonomy): domain Eukaryota; kingdom Metazoa; phylum Chordata; class Mammalia; order Perissodactyla; family Equidae; genus Equus; species Equus quagga. The sequence continues at coordinate 133,300,039 of NC_060267.1, forward strand.
ACATCCACAGCTGAAAACACGAATCCAGACACAGATCTTACACCCTTTACAAAAATTAGCTCAAAGTAGATCACAGACCTATATGTAAAATGCAAAAAATATAAAACTCCTAAAAGATAACAATAGGAGAAAACTTAGATGACCTTGCCCATGGCAATGAATTTTTGGATACAACACCAAATGCACAATCCGTGAAAGAAATAATTGATAAACTGGACTTCATTAAAATTAAAAACTTCTGCTCTATGAAAGAACCTGTCAAGAGAATGAGAAGACAAGCCACAGACTCGGAGAAAATATTTGCAAAAGATACATTTGATAAAGAAGTGTTATCCAAAATATAAACTTAACAGTAAGAAAACAAACAACCTGGGGGCTGGCCCCGTGGCCGAGTGGTTGGGTTTCACACACTCTGCTTCAGGAGCCCAGGGGTACGCTGGTTCAGATCCTGGGCACGGACCTGGCACCATTCTTTGAGCCATGCTGAGGCAGCACCCCACATAGCAGAACGAGAAGGACCTACAACTAGAATATACAACTATGTACTGAGAGGTTTGGGGAAGAAGAAGAAAGAGAAAAAAAAATTAAAAAACAAAAAAAGGCAACGAACAACCTGATTTTAAAAGGGGCCAAAGACCCTAACAGACACCTCACCAAAGATATATACATGGCCAAGAAGTATACGAAAAACATGCTCTAAATCATACGCCATCAGGGAAATGCAAATTAAAACAACAATAAGGATATACCAATATACACCTATTAGAATAACCAAAATGTGGAACACTGACAACACCAAATGCTGGCAAGGATGTGGAATAATAGGAATTCTCATTCACTGCTGGTGGGAATGCAAAATGGTATAGCCACTTTGGAAAGCAGTCTGGTGGTTTCTTATAAAACTAAACATACTCTTACCATAGGATCCAATAATCATGCTCCTTGGCATTTATCCAAAAGAGTTGAAAACTTATGTCCACAAAAACCTGCACATAGATGTTTATGGCAGCTTTATTTATAATTACCAAAACTTGGAAGCAACCAAGATGTCCATCAGTAGGTGAATGGATAAATAAACTTTGGTACACCCAGACAGTGGAATATTATTTGGCGTGAAAAAGAAATGAGCTATCAAATCATGAAAAGATATGGAGGAAGCTCAAAGGCATATTACTAAGTGGCAGAAGCCAATCTGAAAAGGTTACATACTTTATGATTCCAACTACAGGACATTTTGGTCAGTTTCTGCTCTATCTCCATCCACTGCCTGATTGCAATGGCATGAGACACGCAGAGCCAGAACCAGCCAGTCAAGCCCTTCTCAATTCCCCACCCACAGGAACTGTGGGAGAGAATAAAATGATTACAGTTGTTTTAAGCCGCTATGGTTTCTGATAATTTGTTAAGCAGCAATGGATAACTGAAACCCTGACAATGGAGTTAACCAAAATTTGAGATATAAGTATACTGGGTTACGAAAAGAGGAGAGTGAAAGAAATCTAAAAATCTTCCTCTACCAATTTTTTTTTTAAAGATTGGCACCTGAGCTAACACTGGTTGCCAATCTTTTTTTTTTCTCTTCTTCTTCTTCTCCCCAAAGCCCCCCAGTACATAGTTGTATATTCTAGTTGTGAGTGCCTCTGGTGGTGCTATGTGGGACGCCTCAGCGTGGCCTGACGAGCAATGCCATGTCTGCACCCAGGATTGGAACAAACGAAGCCCCGGGCTGCTAAAGCGGAGTGTGCAAACTTAACCACTCGGCCAAGGGGGCTGGCCCCCTTCATCTACCAATTTTTAGTTAGTAGATAATGTATAAAATTGATAAACCAAGAAACAGTGTAATATATATACATATAAATATAAAGTATTTATAAACATGGAGGACAATACCAAGGAGGGAAAACAGTTAAAGAGCTAAGAAGCGGTTACTTCTGGGAAACAGATTAGAATTTGTGCTTGGTGGACTACTGTTTTTACAAACCTTTTACCACTATTTAACTTTTTAACATATGTTCACTTATGACTGTTAAAAATAAAAAATTTTAAAGAGTGATAGAACACACACAGAAGTCTCTTCTCTCCAATCTTTAACACAGAAAAACATAGCCCAGCTTTCCATAAATACCACCCGTTTCTGGTGCCTACCAGGTATAAATCACAGAGGTGTGCTATCGCTATGGGATAAAAGACGTGCGTGCACATGGTTCTAGACTTTGAAACACTTGTAATTTTGTAGAGAAGAGAGAATATGGAAATTAAAATGATCAACAGCATAGATTAGCCTGATTTAATCAGGTAAGTGGTATGGGTAGCTGGTGCTATAGGAAATGAGAAGCTGGCAGTGAGCTCTAAAGATGAGACTGGAGAAGGCCCTGCTGAAGAGGGCAGGGAGCCCGTATCTTGGGGCTAAAGAAAGGACCTAGTGTCGCATCTTAGTCATCGGCACACTCAGATTCTTTGGAACCTCAGGTAGCTCAGCTCTGCTCTGTCACTCTGCCCACTCTCCAATATTCTTGCAATACCCTTTCCTGCGTTTCAGTGAACCAGCCGATCGCAGAGCCCTATCATTGATAATATTAATGGTAAACTCCTGGAAAATCAGCCATAACAATAATAATAATGACAAAAATAGCTAATGTGTACTTAGTAATTTACAGCTCACAAAACATTTCATTTCATCCTCATAACTGTGAAGTAGTCAAGAAATTATTACACCCATTGTACAGATAAGGAATCAGGAGACTCAAAGAAGGTAAGTGAACTCTCTGATATCCCAGAGCAAGTAGACGGCAAGCTGGGATGAAAATTCGGATATTGTGACTCTGACATTGGGAGATAAACTCAAGCCATCCAAAACACAAATAGGTATAATTCTATTCACGCCGCCAGACTCCTTGGTCAAGCCAGAGGCAAAGGGTTAGAAATGGAAAGACAGGAGAAAAGGTAATTCAAATTTTCACATCATCGAGGGTGTCTGAACTGAAGTAGAGGGGTTAGGTTATAAATAGCACATGTCGGAAGAACCCTGGCATCCAGGCCTCAATGGATCTAACTAAAGGCAAAGAGGACTCTTGATGGAAGCAGCACTGATTAGAAAATAGAGAAAAGAAAAGAAAAATGCAGAAAATGGAAGTCAAGTAGTGTACTCAGTTCTGGAAATACACAGAAAAGAATATCTAGGAATGAGCAAGCAGTCTCCTCACAGATCTTGGAGGAAAAACAGAACTCAAGAACACTCCCAGCTGAGATGGGGAATTAAATGAGTTCTCAAACTTAAGAGGCCTCGAGGGAGAGCAGAAGCAAAAAGCCAGAAACATCAACACCACTCTGGGGGAGGAAAGGGGAGGAGAGCTGACTCAGCAATAACTTCTATGCCTGGGAATGACCTTTCAGGAGGATGGTATAGCCAGAAAAAGAGCTCACTGGTGATTCTAACATCACCCTCAACCACCTAAAATAGGTGCAAAACCCAAACGGCAAAAGGAGGAAAAGCCTGGCCAAGCTCCCAAAGCAGTTGTGAACTGTGGGCTGTTTACCAAGATTCAAACACATTAGCAATGCCATCCAGCAGTCATGTGGCTGTTTTGACTTCACCAAGTACTTTAATGTACATTAATTTCATTAATGCAGTCTTTCTCTCGTTTGACCAAAAAACTGAGGCTCAGAAAAGGTAAAATAACTCATCCTAGGTCATATGGCTATTCAGCGGAAGAACTAGAAATAAAACTCAGATCTTGGGAATTTCAGGTGACTTTAGCTTGAAAAAAAAATTCTGAAAAGGTTTTACTTGTTATAATGCTCAGAATTCAGCTTTTCGAAGCACTGAGATAGGTCCCAATTTAATTTGATGACTGATTAGTCCCTGTGTAAACTGGCCCATTTCTGCATACATGGGCCATGAGAAATAGTTGAAAGAATGATTTGGAATACACAGAGAGGAGAAACGGACATAGAATTCTCATGCATTTGAGGCAATGAAAATTTGATAAACCAGGTGAATTCCTAGAGGAGAGAGAGTGAGCACAGCCCTCTAGGGAGGTCAATATCTCCACGGGACTCAAAATCGCTCAGTGAGCACTGCCAAGACTTCCGAGCTCACAAACGGTATTCACCACAAAACCCTGGGACCCAGAGGCTCACAGGCGGCAGAGCCAGCATCAGGCAGAAAGCTTAGCTCCTGCCTCTCAGCTTCCCCGTAGAGCCGTTTCTCCCCACACCCACCCCATCGCTGTCTTCTGACCCTCCTCCCCTTTCTCTCAGGAAAATATATATACCTTCCTCTCAGAAGAGACTCTAGCTTCAGTCATTTGCACCTTAATGTGTATTTAAGGCTTTATGTTATCTTCTGCTTAGGAGTTTGCATTTTAAGTCTTTTCTTTAATGGAAAAAAAAAAAAAACCCACTACATTAGTGAAAGGAATTTTCAGCATTAGCCAAGCACTTCAAGGAAAATTTCCCCTCAATAGAAACACCCAGCTAAAGAAGCTTTTTGGTGCCCCTAAAATCAAAGCCATCCCCAGTTTTCTTTGGAAGAATAGAGAAAAAGTAACACAATTTATGACATAAGGGGAAAAGGAATGTCTATATAAGCTCTCCTTGGCATTAAAAATAATGAACCAGACAATTGTATACAAGGAAGGAAGTGGGTTTAGGAATAATACACAAAAAGATCTCTGTACTGATTCTGTGTTCTGGTCATGTCTCCAGTTCCCCCGTCACCCTGTCAAATGGGAACATCAAAAACAGTTCAACCTGCTCTCCATGGCTGCTCCTCTAGCCTCCATACAAACTGTAACAGTGTATCTGCTCATAGGTAAACGCATCACTGTACGTTCAGTTTAAATAGCTAAACTCTTTGGTCTAGAAGCTCACATTGTTCTTTCCACGTGTAACATGAGATGCTAAAGCTGTGTATACTGAATCCCTGCAACGGGCTCAGCACCGAGTCGGGTGCCAGATATAAGAAGTTGGAGTCTAGTCAGGAAAACACATACCATGATAACATTAACAACGACCAAAATGGAAGAGTGTATTGGCCTCCCCATCTTCTAATTTCAAATGACTCTTCTGTTTCATTGCAGCAACCTACCTACCCTCATGCTGGCATCCTGGATCTTATCATCACACACACACACACACATACACACACACACACACACACACACACAGTTTCACTTCTGTTTTTCCAGATTCAAACTCCAACCTCTTATTTTTTTGATCTACTTGCTCAAGTATCCCAACTACAGCAATTCTTGAACGTCACTTTGGAACTGCAATGCACTTTCCCACATCCATCCATCCATCCGTCCATCCATCCATCATCTCCACTTCCCTCCTATACTATTTGGATTCCATGTTCCATCTTTATAATCACTTCCTTGCAAATCCCCTCAATACTCTTGACCCTTTCCTTCACCATGTCTTCCCCTGAGTTCTGGAAGCAGCATGTTCCACATCTGGGAATACTATTCAAACTCATTTGCTAAGTGGCATGGAAGACGGCATGTTTTAAGTGGGTCCAGAGTAGGAAAGGACTCTATAGCAAGTCCAAGCAGTGATGCATTCAGCTCTGTAACTTGGACCATCAGACCTGGCAGAAGCTATGATTCTAGAGGTATATTTTGTGGGGGTAAAAATGTCATGAGGAGTTTGTGGTAAACTCCTGCAGGAGAATAACAACATAAATCCAAAGGATTCCGGGGCAAGGCCATGATATCTGTGGCACAGAACTATATACCACTTCAAAAACTTCTTCTAGTATGCTACTGGGCTGTGAGGGAGATGGAGTGTCTGGTCATAAGACATCAGGTGACCATGTGGCTGAAGTTGCCCATCATGACAAGGGTTCTGTCAGACCCACCAAGTCATAAAATAGGGTGGGCATGACAGTGATACATCATAAGATTGAATTAGTGCATCTAGGGTTGAGCAGGAGTAGGGACAGAAGACACAAAAAAGCTGCATGAAGCAGGTAGCCCAGACCCCTATGTCCTCCACCACTATTATGAGCACTTCTTCCTCAACTCACACCTTTGGCCACCTGGGAGGTCCTTTGTGAACAGCTGACACAGGAGGAAAGAGACAGAACATGGTTCACAGATAGAGTGACTTGATATGTAGGTGCAAGCTCAAAATGGACCACTATTGCACTCTGGAGCCAGCCCTGGTGGTCTAGTGGTTAAGATTTGGTGCTCTCACCGCCATTGTCCAGGTTCGTTCCCCAGTCGGGAAACCAACCACCCGTCTGTCGTTGTCATACTGTGGTAGCTGCGTGTTGCTGTGATGCTGAAAGCTATGATACCAGTATTTCAAATTCCAGCAGGGTCACCCATGGTCGACAGGTTTCAGCAGAGCTCCCAGACTAAGACAGACTAGGAAGAAGGACCTGCCACACACTTCCTAAAACACGGGCATGAAAACCCTATAAATAGCAGCAAAGCATTGTCTGATAGAGCACTGGAAGTTGAGAGGATGGCACAAAAAGGCTGGGCAGGGCTCTGCTTTGCTGTACACAGGGTCACTAGGAGTCAAAATTGACTCGATGGCACTCATGACAAATTGTACTCTGAGGTGACACTGAAAGACAGCAGCTATGTGTGTTGTGCCTGGTCATCCACTGTATGTGGAAAGAGAAGTGGCCTGAAATAAGAATATATGTAGACTTATGGGCAGAAGTGAATGACTTGATTGGTTGGTCAGGGGCATGGAAGGAAAATGGAAGATGAAAGACAAGGAGGTTTGGAGAAGAGGCATATGGATGAAACCATGGGGAGAAACACAAAGTGTGAAGATATTTATATCACATATTAATGCTCACCAGATAGCATCCACCACAGAAAAGGCATTAAACAAATAGCTAGAATGATGTAGCCAGTGGACAATAGCCAGTCTCTATCATTGGCTACCCCAGTGCTACCATGATGGGCTCATGAACAGAGTAGTCATGGCTCAGGGATGAAGGATATGCATGGGTCCAACAGAATAGGTTCTCATTCATCAAGAATGATCTTGCTGTTGCTGCTGCCAAATACAATTGCCCCTTGATATCTGTGGGGGATTGGTTCCAGGACCCCTTCAGTTACCAAAACCCATGGATACTCAAGTTCTTTATATAAAATGGCGTAGTACTTGCATATAACCTATGCACAATCTCCTGTATACTTTAAATCACCTCTAGATTACTTATAATACCTAATACAATGTAAATGCTATGTAAATATTTGTTATACTCTATTGTTTACGGAATAATGACAAGAAAATGTCTGTACATGTTCAGTACAGATGCAACCATCATAGGCCTTTCAATGCATGGTTTGTTGAATCTGTGGATGCAGAACCTACAGATGCAGAGGGCCAGCTATTTCTAACTTGATAGCAACAGAGACCAACTCTGAGTGCCTGATATAGGATCATTCTTTAAGGAGACCAACAAGCCACCTGGTGTCAAGTTGATTACATTGGATCCCTTCTTACTAGAAAGGGCAGCAATTCATCTGTTGGGATTTGCCGCTTTACTTTTGTCTTTCATGCCTACATGGCCTTGGCCAGCATGATTATCTGAGGGCTTACAGAGTGTTCAATCTGCCAACATATGATCCTGCACAAGAGTACATTAGACCAAGGGATTCATTTTACGGCAATGGAGGTGAAGTAGTATGGGGCATAACCATGAGATCCACTGCTCCTATCATATTGTTCATCTTTCTACAAGCTGCCACATTTATAGAGTGATAGAACAGTCTGCTGAAGGTGCAACTGAGGTGCCAGCTTAGAGATGATACCCACAGGGTATGCACATGGCTTACACATACAGCAATGACCATTACATTGTGCTGTGTCCCAAGAGGAAAAACAGATGGGTCTCGGAACCAAGGGGTAAAAGTAGGAGTGTCTCTACTTACCATCACCCCCAGTGATCTACTAAGGGAATTTGTGTTTCTTCTCCCCACAATTTTAGATTCTGTGGGTCTAGAGGTCCTGTTTCCTTAGGTGTAACCCTTCTACCAGGGAAAGCAAGAGAGTTCCATTAAACTTTAAGCTAAGCTACCATCCAGTCACCTTGAGCTCCTTGTTCCAAAAGACCAGCAGGCAAGGAAAGGTGTCACCATACTGGCAGAGGTCATTGATCTTGCTCATCAACGGGATGTAGGACTACACAAGAGGGACAGGGAAGAATGTGCTAGGCACCCAGGTGACCCACTGGCTCATCTGCTGGTATTCCCCTACCCGATTTGATGATACATGGACAAGTACAGCATACTTGGATCTCAGATATTTCAGGAATGACCAGGAGTTCCGCCCTCACCACATAAGGTAACACCTAAGCCAGCAGCTGTGCTCGCCAAGGGTGCGGCGGATTTAGAATGAGTACAGAGGAAAGATACAGGGAGTATCAGTTGCAGCCTTGAGACCAGCTGCAGTAGAGAAGTATTTCATCCCACTAACTTTGCTCTTATGGATTTTCCCAGGAAAAGAGACCAACAAGAATCCCCGAGAATCTCTTCTCAGATGAAGTGAAAAGAAGAACCACATGTAATGGGGGAGGGGTATACTTTAAATCAGAAATCAGGTTGCCTGGACCGTATTTTAACCACTCAGATTGATTGGGAAGTTATAGGATCTGTCAAACATTCAGTAAGAGGTAGGAAATTTGGTGAACAAGTTTGAAAACAGTCACTAGAAAAAGAAAAGTTGTTTTTAGTTTATATCCAAATGAATTGAGAATCCTCAGTGAACAGTTCGTTCTTGCTACTCATTCATTATCTGTCTCTCCCACTCCTTTGTAACACCCAGGAAGGAAGGAATCTCCATGTCCGCTTTGCTCATCCAGCGCCTAGTACAGCGCCTGGTACAAAGCAGTTACCAAAGCACAGCTGTAGCTCTTAAACATATGAATGGAGTCATAAATCACGTGCAGAGGCCTAAGATCTGAAAGCCAGGGGAGAGCTATGAGCACTCCAGCAGACAGAGAAGGCTCGTGGGATTAAGCTGGGCTCTAAAAAGTATCTAAGTTTCCCTTTTTTCTCCCTGTAGAGTAGGGGAGGCCCTTTTTACTTTCAGCTGTAGCTTTCTGGTCCCATGCAGCTTCACAAACAAATTGTTAGAAAGATCACTGCTTTACAGGGTACGTGGGAATTCTTTAAAAATATAACATCGTTGCTCCGCAAAGATTCATCCGTTGAGTAATCGCTATGGATTAAACTCCTACTATGCGCTTAGTGTTGTGTTAACTGCCTTTCAGTAACTTAATCTCCCTGTAAAGGTCCAAGACAGACTGAGTTAACACTGAATTCATCTCTATGACCCAGAGCATTGCCGTGGGTTCTAGAGGGCTCTGTTTCATGTTTAGAGGCCAGTGAACAAGACTTAATAATGGAACTGTGGAAGTGCTACTTCCATCCCAAACTTCCCGTTTCAACTGAGCTGAAAACACAGTGTCTGCCACATGCATCCAAGAACATTAATGGGATGCTAGATCCCCCAAAGGCAAGTCAGAGAATTGAAAGGTCTGGAAGATGAAAGTTCTAAAGTGATTGATGTAGATGTTTTACTCTGGTTAGTAAAATTTCCTCACTGAAAACAATTCAAGTGTTGAAATATATAAAAACTGAGAATCTCAACCTAATTTTAATGAGTCCAGCTTCTTTATTTCTAGTTAAAGTACCTGTTTAACATTTCTATCGAATAGATCCTCCCACTCTACAGAAATCCAGGGAAAGTTCACTTCTCTGAGTTTGCAGAGGTCAACTTCTAACTTTCTTGGACAGAGAAGTCTGTTCTCTAAGCCAGGGTCCAATATACACAGTTTCATGAATATACAGCCAGCCTTGGTGGTCTGGCCATTAAGATTTTGTGCTCTCACTACTGTGACCTGGGTTCGTTTTCAGGTCAGGGAACCACACCACCTGTCTGTCGGTTGTCATCCTGTGGTGGCTGCATGTTGCTGTGATGCTGAAAGCTATGCCACCAGTATTTCAAATACCAGCAGGGTCACCCATGGTGGACAGGTTTCAGCAGAGCTTCCAGAGTAAGGTAGACTAGGAAGAAAGACATGGCCACCCACTCCTGAAAAAATTGGCTGTGAAAACCCTGTAAGTAGCAGCGGAGCATTGTCTGATACAGCGCCAGAAGGTGAGAGGATGGTGCAAAGAGACAAGGCAGGATTCCACTCTGCTATGCACAGAGTTGCTAGGAGTTGGAATCCACTCCTTGGCACCAACAACAAATGAGCATATACAAAAGCACAGCTGTAACAGTAAAATTGGAGCTAACAAAAGAGGAAAATCTCCCTGTTCCAAAAAGCTAAATGCCCAGAGCAGAAGCCATTCCCTCTGGCACCCACCCATAACGATCTCTCTCCCTGTCCCCCTGAACCATACAGGGTGTATACTGAACTACCTTGAATCGTGAGCTTGATCATAAGCTCTTTGGGGCCATGCATCTCACATAATGCCTTGCATGATAAGATGCTCAGTAAATGGATGTGAGAGATAAAGATGGAAATAGACAGTTGTGTAGTCAGTAACAGGTCATGAGTGTTTAAGAAGCTCCTCTGGAGCTAGAACAGCAAATACAAACAGGTAGTATTTATTCTCCCCATTTCTAATGGAGATGGGGGTCCAGGCTGGGAGGAGAGAAAGAACAAAAAGAATAAGAGAAAGGAAAACAGGCGGGGACAGAAAACAGACTGTAATGTAACTTCTGCTCGTCATGCTCACTCTTGTTCCCCCCAAGGGCTAGGAGTACCGCCCTCCCCCTGCCCCAGCCCCCAACTATCAGTTGCTGTGCCTGTGGATGGGGAGGATGAATGCAGGCTGAGGATGAAAGTTCACTGTAGTGATTATTTCCTGAACCTTGATATTTATCAACGTCTATTTTCTGTGGGGAAGAGTTTAGTTACAAGAACTGACATCTTCACTGAGTAAATAATTTTTCCCTGAATTAAACTCTTCTAGCATTAATAATTAATATTAGAGTACATGTTATCTGCACACTCTAAAATCGTCCTATGTACTGGAGGATTTCCCTATGAAATGAACACAGTGATTTTATGTGCAGTGAACACTTATGCGCTTTTCCAAACTTGGTCAAGAATAGTTCTTTTTTTAAAAGCTTGGCAGACGATTGGAAAAGGCCATTCTTTTAAAGCACATACAAAGATTATTTTGGAAAGCTGGGAAGTGGAGGCTTATAAGTTTACCAAACAGTCTGAAGGAGAGGCAGTTGGTTTCCTTGAAAATGAGTAACTGCTTCATTCCCTTTCACATCTATCTATAGGAGCAATAGTACCTAAGAAAGGAAACAGACACTTTCTTTCGGACCAATTTATAAACCATAATTTGGTACTTCCTGGTGCATATAATACTCATTGTGTGTACCTTAAGAATCTTTTTAAATTGTTTAAAATAAATTAAATGTCTTCCATTTTAGTGGTGACTTTTAAAAGCTTTCTTACATTTAAGTAATATATACTCATCTTGTTTTTATCATTTAATATATTGTGAGCTCTTTTTCATGTCATTAAACAGTTTTAAAAATCTCTGGGGTTTTTTGACTTTTCGAAAGTAACTTCAAAAATATCTCTTTTAATGTCTGCATAACATTCCAATGAATGTACTGTATTTTATTTTGCTATGGTTTCTCCAATTTTGACCATTTGACTAGTACTGAGATGAACATGATTGCAGTTTTATTTTTGCCCATTTCTGATAATTCCTTTAGGACCGAGTCCTAGAATGGCAATTACAGGGTCAAAAGGTATGAATTATCTGAAGTGTTGACTGTAGATGGTACTTCTCACCTCCTCCTCCAATCCTACTTAACACTTGGATTATTTAGAATCCTTTTCCTAACGTTCACCTTTAGTACAGAATCAAACTGCATCTGATAAGATTTTCCATTTGCCATCAATATTTTTAGACTTTAAGCCTATCCCCAAGGAGATGTTAAACATCTGGATGAAAATTCTTTTAGGAATTTCAGGATCAAGATGGCCTTCTTCTCTCAAAACTCCCTCCAAAACAAGAAGGAAAAGAAATAGAAAGAGAAACTCCATATAAAGTCAGAAAGTGGACAGAGGAAGGACTAACGACTTAGCAGAACAGAGAAAGGTCAATCCTGAGGGCATACAAAAGAAGCGGCCAGTGAAAGAGAACCTAATTCATCCTTAAGAACTCTAGAAGAATTTAGGAAATGTTAAGTACCAGATAGATGGGAGAGGTGAGTTGGAGGCAGCAGGAAAGCCTCAAGATCCTGACCTCCACCTGGCATATTCAATTGATTCCCCTTCCCGTAGGAGACAGAAGGTAAAGTCTCTGGAGAAACTGAACCAGAGAAGATCAAGTCGCCAGAACATTAGGCCTGGAGCATAGAGGGTTTTTGGTGAGGAGCAAAACTAAAAACTGGGAGACAAAGTGAAAATTTGCATGCTGAATACGAGAACCTCAGCCCCTCCCACTGCATAGCTACAAAATAATGGCAGCCAGGCATCTTACAATCCTTGGAGATTGGATGATCCTTTCTTAGAGATACTGAATGACACAGGAACAAAGACCTACAGGTACTGATGTTTGGGGATCCCCGACAAAAAAGCCAGCCAGACCCATCCTATTGTCCTGTGGTTAAGCCTATTAACAACTAATCTTGCACCTACACATTCATTCATTTAATAAGTATTTATGGAATGACTATTATGTTTTAATAAAAGGAATTCGGGAGTAAACAAAACAGCTAGAAATCCCTGTCTTCATACAGCTTCCATTTAGTAGGGGATAACAGACAATAAACACAACAAATCAATAAATGGTACAGTATATGGAGGAAAATTAAGCAGGAAAGGGGAATAGAGAATGCCAGTAATTCTAAATAAGGTGGTCAGAGAAGGATTCCTCCGAGAAGGTGACATTTGGCAGACTTGAAGGAGGTGTGAGAGTGAGCCATGTGGATATCTGAAAGAAGAGAGTTCTAGGCAAAGAGAAGAGAAAGAGCAAAAGCCTTAAGATTCCTGTAGCTGTGACAGAGTGAATAAGAATGACGATTGTGGGAAATGAGGTCAGAGAGGTAATAGGGAGCCAGACCAGGTATTTGTAGGTCATTTGTGGCAGACAGGCTCAAAGTGGTACCCCGTGACTCCAACTTCACACCTCTGTGTAATTCCCTCCTCTTGAGTGTGGACAAGATCTGTGACCTGATTCTAACCAAGAGATTAGAGCAAAGATGATAGGATGTCACTTTTTATGACATCCCATCTTTATATAATATAACATACGATTATGTGTATAATCATATAATATATAATATAACATATAATATAATCACATATAATCATATAATATAACATATGATATGTATACCATATATAATATAACATACTGCTGGCTTGAGGAAGCAAGCTTCCGTGAATCCTACCACAGTAAGGAACTGAATGCTGCCAACAATTACACAAGTTAGGAAACAGGTGCTTCCCTAGTCGAACCTCCAGATGAGACCCTAACCCTGGCCAATACTCTGAGTGAAGCCTGTGAGACCCTAAGCAGAGGACCCAGCTAAGTCATGCCTGGACTTCTGAAGCACAGAAACTGTGAAAGAATAAATGTGTCTTATTTTAAGCCACTAAATTTGTGGTAACTTGTTACACAGCATAGAAAACTAATACATCATTGTAAGGACTTTGGTTTTTATTTGGAATAAGATGGGAAACCATTGAAGCATTTGGAGCAGAAGTGACGTAATATGACTTGTATTTTTAAAAGATTACTTGAGCCTCTGTTGAAAATAGTCTATAAGGCACAGGTATGGAAGCAGGGAGAACAATTAGGAAACTACCACAATAATCTAAGCAAGGGGTGATGGTGATTTGGACCAAGATGGTACAGGTGACGGTGGTGAGAAGTGGTAGGATTCTAGGTATATTTTGAGACACACAAACAGCTCTAAAGAGCTCATCCTTAATTATAAATAGGCAGCCTAGGATCACAAGACATTTGAGAAATACTAGAAATACTTCTAATATGGTAGGAGAAAATAAAACAAACAAACAAACAAAAAACTCAGAGAAAACAAATACAATCCAGGGAGCAGAAGAAAATTCATTAAGAATCTCAGAGAAATAAGGAAAGATATTTCCATCTGTGAAGTAATAATGAGACAATATATGGAAAAGTTTTAAAGTAATAATCCAAGAACAAAAAAACCTCTTCAAATTAAAAGTATATAAAATCTTAAAATCTAGGAAAAGATTTTTAAAAAAGAAAAGACCAAGAAATAGACATTAATAATGAAAAGAAAAGGAAAGTAGAAGCAATACAGGAGGTCCAATTCTAGATAATAATTCCAGAGCGAGAGCAGAGAAAACAGTGGGAAGGAAATTATCAAAAAAAAAAAAAAAAAAAAACTACAGAGAAATTTCCAAGAGCTAAAGGACGTGATCCTCCAGAATGAAAGGGGCCACCCACCAAGTGTCCAACACAATGACAGAAAAGCAACACAGGCCAGGCAAATTATTGTACATTCTGAGAGCACTAGGGTTAAATATAAGATCCTAAAACATCCCAAGAGAAGAAACAGGTTACCCACAAAGAACTGGAAGTCAAATGGTATCAGACTTATCTACAGCAAGACTGAAGCTGGAAAGCACTGAAGGATGCCTTCAGAATTCTGATGTGATGGGAAAGTATTTTTTATCTAGAACTCTACACCCAGACAAACAAGAGCGAAAAATACACACCTTTTAAAAATTTGCAGTTTCTAAAGATTTACCTTTCACATACTTTTTTTCCAGAAAGCAACGAGAAGATGTATTTCACCAAAACAGAGGAGTAAGCCAAGAAAAGAGAAAGATATGAGAACCAAGAACCACAGGCTAGAAAACAGGAGAGAGAGGAGATGAGAGGATTTCTCAGGATGATGGCAAAGAGAGGTCCTAGGAAGACTCCGTCCTGCAGTCCCAGAGAAGGACGGGTCCACACTGGGAGGGAAGGATAAAAGGCTGTTGAAGGGCCGTCTCCAGGAAAGAAACTGTAAAACCGAAAGCTAAACTTTGCATCTGTTATAAAGAGACAGTAAATAATGTCAAAATGATGACCCAAGAGATCGTAGTATATAAATATTGCTTTTTAAACTATAAAGAAAACCTGAAAAAACAGCTTAAAAGTTGAAGATGATTGCCTCTTGGATTGGGAAAAGCCATGGGACCACTGATTTTTATTAGTCTTACCTGAATTTTTAAAATATGTTCGTGTATTCTTTTGCCAGTAGTAAAAATTAGTTTTAAAAAATTTCAGTGGTTTATCATCCAGAATTTGGCAACATGCAGGAAAAAAGAATGCAATAGGCCATGTAATTAGAGGAGAAAATGATATCTTATCACAAATAGAGGAAGCACTCTGTGTTATATAAGGTGAGAGGCCCTTGGAAGGCCCCCACCTCAACTCCTCTCATCCTCAAAATGAAGGATTAATTCACAGAATCACAGAGTGTTAGACAGAGGCAGATTGTCATGAAGCTAATGAAGCCTAAGTTTGCACAGTCCTCTTTCAAAGCAATGTGTGACTTATAAATACGTGTGTGTGTATATATACACACATATCTATAAAATTCCAATACACACAAATATGAACATATACATATTTTAAAACTATAAAATATAAATTTTTTTAAATGTTTAAAATATATATATATATTTTTTACAGGTCATTTGCAGAAGGGAAATATTTCAACCACAATTGTTGAGAATTCCCTCTCTTTCCACTCTGACTTTCCTTCCATCACGCTTTCTCTACAGTTGGGTGCCATTAGAGTAGAGATCATTTTGGGAACCTGGATAAGGGGAAGCTGAATTGTGGATACATTTAGTTTTGCTTTACTGGGAAATATTTATGTGGCTCAGAGTCACTTCTGTAGAGTTAAGTTTTTTGCTTTCACTTCCAATCTAATATAGACCTCCAGAAATGCTCCTACTATCTATCTACTCTGCTGACTTATCTGGTATCTACCAGGGCATGAAGTTGCAGAACTAAGGTCGTGTCATGACATGAACATGTCCTACAGCGCTCAGCCATGGAAGCATGTGAGCTCTGGAGGAGAAACAAGGCTTAAAATGTACACCACTGGAAGTTAGTCAATGGGAAGGTCTTCCAATCATCAGACGCATAAAACTGTGAATGAAGGATAAAGTTCTCATTGATGCCACGTCAAAAGATAAGTTCTCTCCCGAAAGAAATATACTTGATAATAATGCCAATACAGATATAAAGCTACTATCATTTTTTTCTTTTTTGGTGAGAGTCATATCAGATAGAATTTATCAGAATTCTTGTCTTTAAATATCTTACCTACTTGACATGAAATACTGACTTCGATGAAGATAATATAAATTAATACTAAGCTACAAAAATGAGAACATCAATGACAGACTCGTTAATGAGTCTTGTCAATGTAAGGAATACATATGATTGGTCACTGTATAAAATTTTTTTTATCTTATTGTTTATGTACCAAAGAAACTAGAAATTTTCCCAAATTTGATGACAATCCTAAAAATTTACATGATAACCAATAATGAGCTTGAAGCTAAAAGAAACTTTTCTAAATTATCACTAATAGAAACAAAATTCGATCAACCATGTTAAAGGAAAGGCTGAATTATCCTTCCTTGTCTCTATAGAAGATGCTATTCATTGTGATGTAAAGAAATGACCAGAGGATGCTGCCAAAAACATAAGGAAAAAGTATTACAGAGGCATAGCAGGAAGTTAATGGATATTAAAAATACTACATGTTTTTGATGTTCGTAGTACTTAGCAGCTTTTAAAAATTTTTGTATTTTGTCGTAATTTCTTTTCTCATTGTAAATAAATGCCTGTGTTCTTACATAATTCTGTATTTGTAATCTTGATTCTTTCTTTAAAGAAGATGCCTCCAAATTGAATAAGCTTTGTACCCCACAATAACGGATCTGCCCTGGGTAGAGCCTATACAGACTTAGAATATCATCTAATTCAGTAATTCTCAAGGGAGGTAGGACTGCCCATCCTCCCTCCCGCTGCCTGCCACAGAATGTGATTTGGAAATTGTGGTGGGTGCTTTTGTTGACCTCCCAATAATTTGGAGAGAATCTACTAGCGTTTGGTAGATGGTGGTGAGGGACTCTCGACATCCCGCTTTGTGGAAAAGAGTCCCACCCACACAGAACTGCCTCACTTCCTCTGTGAACATTGCATAGGTGGAAAACTTATCTAATTATCTGAGCCTAGAACAAGACTCTTTTCTACATATAAGCACACAGTATTTTTTTTGCACTGTTTAAATATATACTGATTTTTTTTAGGAAAGCAACCAAGAAGGGAAGATCATACTTTATTTTGTTTGGAATTTTACCAAGAAACGTTCACCATTTCAGAAAATCACATCACTGACAGCAATGCCACTAGTTGTATTTGATGGCTGATAAAAATGATAAATGAGGGCCAATACCACACACTCATAGTTGTAGCCTTTGTCGCTGTCATATTTATGGTGATTCTATGTATAGCTGCACACATCTCACTACTTTAATATGTCTTCTGGTGTAGGTGAGCCTGAGCATTCACATAGTGAACTACGTATTGTTTTCTATAAAATATTTTCCTTTTTTTTTTTATATCACAGTTAAGGTACTATATTGATTTTTAAATTGTGAATATATGTAACTTACATTATCTCTGAATTTCATTTCAGAATAGTAAAAGGGGAGCTTAAAACGAAAAGGAAGTCATTGATGTGGGTGATATGGCTAAAAACCACTAATTAAGTTTAACTACCTCACTTTGTAAATAAAGAAACTGAGGCTTTATCCATTCGATTTGTCCAGGTTATAAAGCCCGTCAATAACAATAGTAGAACCAGAAGCCAAAACCCTTTCTCTGCCTTCAGGGTCCATAACACTGGACCAAGGACCTTTCCAACATTCTCAGATATTACTAAGAAGGTGACCCCTATTGAAATAGGAATGCCACAGAGAAAGGAGTAAAATAAGTTCTGGTCCTAAGCCTGAATGGTATGAGCTTATTCTTTTCAAGTGGCCCAGAAATTTAGAGAGGATTCCTACCACGATCAGACACTCGGGAAAAGTGCTAAAGTGGGGGAGCTCATTAAGAAGGGACGTGGAGAGAAACAGTAAAAAAAAAAAAAAAAAAAAATGCCAACGACAAACTTCCTCATAGTAATCTGGAGAGTAATCCCACCAGAAAGGACATTTCATTTGCCATCTGACCTTGGCAGTGGCATTACCAAAACTGATGCATTCTGCCCACGCAGAGGCTCAGCACACACCTGACCCAGGATGCAGGGAAGGAAGGCAACATCACTTGTCACAGGGACTGCCCTAGAAGAGTTGCCATTGCCATGACATTTGAGAGCACGCTCATGTAAATGGGCTTAACTCCAGTTTAATTCCTTGAGTCAGGCTTGAAACATTAATTTCCTGGGCATACAGGATCTTGCCTGGATTGAAGGGCAAAAAACAGCTGATTTTCCCAAGTAACCTAGAAATCCACACTGAAAAAGGAAGGTAGGGTCTTTCAAACAATCCAGGGATTAACAATGAGGATGAAGATGAGGCCAGGTCTGCCATTCAAGCACAAGTAGCTTAATTCTGATACATTTTCACGAATCAGGAAAACTAACCAAAGGTTAGCTTTAGTAGATAATATTAAACATGTGAGTGTCTAAAACCAAATTTTTATTCCCCCGCCATTACCACCCTAAACCAGCTCTTTCTTCTGACTTTTCTATTTCCAGTCAGGGTGCCACTGTTCCTTTAAGCTCGAAACCTCAGCATTTAGACTATTCCTGGTCCCTCACTCTGTACATTCCATCAGTCGCTAGAATTCCTCTGAAATTTTCTCAAGCCCCCATTTTGTACTCTTTCTGCCACTAGTTTAAGCCTCATCCTTTCTTACCCGGATGAGCAGAGGAACGGCCTAACGTCTCTCTCTCTGCTCTCCGCTCATCCTGCCAGGTGATGTTCCTAAAGTGCAGCACCAGTTATGTCACTGCATCCACGCATTCGTTTGCTCATTCTTTCCTTCATTCATTCATCAACGCTTATGCCATTATGTGCCAGGCAATGGGAATACAGTGGTGAGCGTGTTCCAGTCCCTCCTCAAGCAACTGACTACCTGGAGATGGATACAGAAAACTCAGCAAGCATTAGGATTCAGCATGATACGTGGTATGATGGCATAACCATGGGGTAGGAAGGACACACAGGACCAGTGTCCAACTCGGTTAGTAGGGGACAAGGAAGACTCCTGGAAGAAACGATAGCTGAAACCTCAAGAATAAGTTAGAGTTCCTCATAAACAAAGAGATGGGAGAGAAGGTGACGATCCAGAGGCGATAGGACAGGGAGTGCTTGTAAACTGCACACTCATCATTTCGGTTGGGACGTGCCTGCGAGTGGGGATGTGGAAGGAATGAGGCCAGAAAGACCAGTGGAGGGCAGATCAAGGATGCTATAAACTCTGCTAAAACTCTTCAAAGACTTACCAAAGTCAATACGTTTTCCTCCTTCTGGCACTCAAGGCTGTATCCATCATGACCCAGTCTCCCTCCGAGTCCCCTCTCTCAGTTGCTAGCCTTTTATGCTGACACTGACTGTGCTATGATAAGACTTATACTTCTTCCTTCTTCCTCACTCCTGGGCTACGCCAATCTTGGCTTTGGTTCTCAACATACCAACACACACAGTCACACACAGACACACACACACACACACGCCAAAGGTGGGCCTCACTTTAAGAAAATTCAATATGCGGAATCCAGGAGTGGTAAATAGATATATAACAGGTTGCGGAAAGAGACAAGATAAATCATTCTTCGACACGCAAAAAGTTAATCCCAGTGATTTTAAATAGTAGTTCTTTAGTACACTATAGCATTAGTTTATACACTATGAACAGCTTTACAAAATTCCTAAGCTGGGAGGAAAAAACCTTAAAGCTTAAAATGTAAGGAACTACTCTTGAATCAAGGCAAACTAGAAATAAAGATAGTTATCTTTCTTCTCTGGATGGGAATCAAGAAGAAAGCCACATTCTATTTACTGTAATTCATTTTACACATCACTTTTTAGAAATGTATTTCTTGCAAAAGTAACATGCACTTAAATTATTCAGTAATACCTTCATGCATCCAACATTTACTGGATACGTCCATGTGCCGGGTGGTACAATACACCGTGGGGACAGAGCCTTGAATAAGGTGGGCTTTCAGAGCGTACCATTTGGTGGCAAAATGTCCTACAGCAGAAAATACAACAGGCTCTAACACTGGCCTTGGCAGACTGTAAGGGTCAAGGAGGAGACATTTCGGATTAGATGGTGAAATCATAGTGAGATTGGGTTGGGGAGGGACTATCTGAAGCTCAGGTTGTCATCCTGCTTCTGCCAATAAGTCTCTATATGGTTTTGAGGCGTGACACATATACACTTTGGGCCTCAACTTCCCCACCTATAAAGTAAGGGAGTGGATCAGGTGATTCTAAAATTCCTTTAATCCAATATGACTCAAAACTGAGAGAAGTGATCAGAGGCTTGGTTTTGAACATTTGGTAGACCAGTAAACTATGCAAGTAACAATGTGATCACCGGTGCATGGCAGGGGATGGTATTATTCTTGACGTGATTATGTGCGTACGCATTATAGAGCATGAGCATGACCGTTATCTTCATGAATCAGCACAGCCTGTAGATATGAGCTGATTCAGCTTCCCATTAGCGAGGTAGTTGGTTTGGGGGAAAGTAACATGATAGATATTTTAGAGATAAAGAAACTGAAGCATTGCAAAGCTAAAGCTCTAAGACGTTACCATAGATCCAAGTAAAATGCACAAATAATTTGCAAGAGACTGTTTACTACATTATTCTCCAACTGGTCTCCACTTGTTCTCCAAATGAGTGATTTATTAAGAACTTACATATATTCAAGACTATGCTCATCACTTACCACTATCTGGTACTAGATCATCTATTTGTTTGGTCTCTGTATTGTCTGCCTTCCCCACTAGAGTATAAGATCCATGTAGGCAAGAACTTTGTCTCATCTGACTGTATCTTCAGTACCTTGAACTGGGCCTGATACAGAATAAGCACGTAATAAATATTCTTGATTTCATGAATGGACGTAAAGTGCTCTCAGAGACACAGACCACCTAAGATATTTTCTCAGCACTGAAGGAAATTTTCATGGGGCACTTGAAACTGTTGAACAATATAGAATAATTTATAAGCAAGAATCAAATGATTTAACATAGATTCATGCTGTAAAGTTAAGAAAATAGAGTAAAATGATCAGCAAATGCTATAGTGATTGAGAAGCTTCCGAAAGGACTGGAACCTGAACCAGATCTGAAAGATGAAAAGTTTGGGATTTGGCATTAGGGAATTGGAAGCAATGGGCAAAGGCCAGTGAAAATGGCACTTAAGAAGACCAGACAGATTTTAGGAGAGTTCCTTTTGGGGATGAAAATGGAAAGTAAAGTTGTAAGGGCAGGTGAATGGGAATTTATGGAAGGTCTCCAAGAAAAGAGAAGCATTCAGACCTGATGGGATAGAAATAGGAAGCCCAGAAATAACAAAATTAAAATCGTGCCTCCTGGATTAGATTGCAGCAACTTGCCTTTTCTTGGGCCCTCATCAAACAATGACCAGGGCTAGTCATACAGTAATTGTTCAATTAGCACTTGCTCATTAATAGAACTTCAGTCAAAGGCCTGGGTCTTCCATTAATGCCTTATTACTCCCAGACCCCACTGGAAAGGGGCAATTACATAATTTTATTTCCCATCCATCTTTTGTGCCTTTTTTCACGTCTGCTGCTGTTTACACTCCAGAAAAAAAAATGTATTACCAACTAAGTCATTGCCTCATTAGGAAGCAGGGTCTGATCTGAAACCAATTTTTCAGAACAATGACTTGTTAAGTGCTGAAAAATGCAGTGTTTAGTCATGGAGAAAATAAAGATAGATTCACCATGCAATTTGGGTCTTTTTTAAATACTAAAAGATGAGAATTTTAACAAGTGGAAGGAAGCGGTCCATTATCAAGTCTCTGCTCCTCCAGAAAGGGAAACAGAACATGCTCCTTAGTGCACAAACAGAAAAAGCTTCCTTCTTCCCCATTCCCCCTATTTTCTTACTTAAAATTCAGAATGAATGTCAGCCTCATAAGAAAGTGTAGAAGCTCAGAAAGGAAGTTGTGTAAAGCTCAGAACAAATCTCTTTGTGAAGGACAAATTGGATGAGCAATTTCAGGGGAGAGTGTGTGGTGAGCACCATCCTTCAGGGCTGCCAGTGGCTGCTGAGTTCTCCAAGGAGGGCAATGAGGTCCAGGTCCGGACGCTGGAAGGAGGAGTTGGGAAATTCAGAGAGTAGGAAATCACCTGCAAACATCAAAGTGAGATGGACCGAAGGTGATGCCAGTTTTACTTAAGAAGTATTTCGGAATAATTCAGTGGAAATAACTTCCATCCTATCATTTATATGGTCTCTGAAAGACAAATGGATAGAAAATGGAAAGTATTTGACTCCATCCATTAAGAAGACGTTGGAAGGAAGAAGGGTGGCAGAATACTAATGCTACAATACTGTTTTAGCATGGAATAGAAAATACCCCAAGATATTTCTTTCCACGGCCCTGAGTACGTAGTTCAGGGTTCATTTCCCCCGTGAACTAGTTGCTTTCCCTCTGCTCCTAGCCACAGAGTTTAACCATAACTCCAAGTTAGTCAGCAAATTTGTACCATATGTCACAAGAGAGACCAGGTCAGAGAATGGAAATAGCCGTACTCAAATTTATGTTCACTTTTGGAGAAAAATATCTAAAACATAGGTTCTACAAACTATGTCCATCATATCATATTCATATCTTAAAATATAATGTAAAATGAAGACAGCAGAAAACATCCCTGACACAGGATAGGCTTTCCAGAGTTTCCAGCAGTTGCTACTTCACGGTCTCGAGTAGTCCTATCCTGGTCTTGTGGAAGAGGATCGTGGAAATGCAGGCTTTGAGGGGCACAGCCCTAACCACATAGTGTGCATTCATCATTCCCTCCCTCTCTTCCCTTCCAGCTCTGAGTGTATGGCTGTAGATCCACTTTTAATCTAGAATGACATGGCTTGGCTCTTAATTATAAGCTCTATTAGCATTATACTTTTAATGTATGCACGTTAATCTCATCTCCCATCTACTATAAATTGTAAACTCTTTGGAATGAGGGGTTATCTTCGCTTTTGTGTCTTCCAAAATGTCTATAAAAATGTTGGGCACATACTTTGGAAAAAAGTTTGTAGTCCTTCAAAAAGTTAAACTTAGGGGCCAGCCCAGTGGTGCAGTGGTTAAGTTCACACTCTCTACCTCAGTGACCCAGGGTTCACGGATTAGGATCCTGGGTGTGGACCTCTGCACTGTTTATCAAGCCATGCTGTGGTAGGCATCTCACATATAAAGTAGAGGGAGATGGGCACAGATGTTAGTTCAGGGCCAATCTTCCTCAGCAAAAGAAGGAGGATTGGTGGCAGATGTTAGCTCAGGGCTGATCTTCCTCAAAAAAAGAAAAAAGTTAAACATAGAGTTACTCTCTGACCCAGTAATCCACTCTTATACCCAAGAGAACTGAAAACATACATTCACACAAAAACGTGTGCACATATATTCAGGGCAGCATTATTCATAGCCAAAAAGTAGAAACAATCCACATGTCCATCAACTGGTCAATCGATAAACAAAATGTGGTATATCCATACAAAGGACTATTATTTAACGACAAAAAGGAATGAAGTATGGATACGTGCTACAACATGAATGACCCTCAAAAATAGTACGCTCAGTGAAAGAAGCCAGACACAAAAGGTCATATATTGTGTGATTCCATTTATATAAATTGTCCAGAATAGGCAAATCCACAGAGTCATAGAGATTGGTGGTTGCCAGGAACAAGGTAGGAGGAAAGAGTGGGAAGCCACTGCTAATGAGTATGGGGTTTCTTTCTGGGGTGATGAAAATGTTCTGAAATTAGATAGTGGTGATGCTTGCACAACCTTGTGAAGGTAGTAAAACCACTGTATTGTATACTTTAATAGCTGAATTTTATGGTATGTGAATTACAACTCAATTTTTTAATGTTGGGCACATAGAAGAATTAGTGTTTGAAAATGACGTTTCCAGAAATATTTTAGGGGGAAAAACCCAGAAACTATGCGTAGTAACTTAGTACAATTGTTCCTTCCTATTACCATGTTATGTGCTAGGGGCTTTCTCCACTCCTGGATGCTTCCCCGAGAGGCTGTGCAGCAGCCAGGAAAACACAGCTCAGGTCCCCTGCTGCAGGGAGCATAACTGACTGATGGCCCCAGCTGCTCCTTCTCTAGATTTGCTGCCACATTTGTGCCAGGCTTCTGCTGGCTGCTCTAACCAATGACTGAGCACAGCAGGGGTACTAAGGCAGGCTCATTTCAGCAAGAGACAGAATCCTCCAACAGGCAACATCGGCTTGAGGACTCTCCATCCACCTGGCATCACTAAGCAGTTGAGCGGTAGCTGTCCTCTGCAGGCCAGCGCTCATGATAGGAAAGGCAACCACAGAGCTAGGCTCGTTAGTATCCACGGGGCTGATGGGGCCCAAAGTAATGGAGGCAAGGCAGGCAGTCAAGGAGGCTTGACACACAGTGAATTTGGAGATGGTTAATAGAGCATGGCGTTCCTAGGGGTGAAAGAGATAGGCAGCCATCAAGAGTGCTATTTAACACCTGTAAGCCAAAAAAAGGGCAAGAATGGAGGAACAAGAGGCTGAGGGTGATCACCTCCATAAAAAGTCACTTTCCCTTCTCAGTTCCCGGACCGAAGGCAATTTTTAGATCTGAAATCCACTGCCTAAAGGAGCTGAAGTGGCCAGGTCCATAGGACCCACACCAGCACAGCAAGTATATACTGTAATGATTCCCCCAGTCTTTCTCTAAAGGACCTAGGGCCGTTTACTCATGTGATTATATAGCAGGGATGAGGAAATTCCCAGACTTTTTGAGAACTATTGGACTCAGAATCTGAGTTAACATTGATACCTTGAGACTCAAAGCATCATCATGGCCCCTCTGTTATCTTAGGTGGGGCCATGTAACAAGTAGTGTCCTGGCTATGGTCTGGCTCACATGGGCCCACTGGGTCCATGGATCCAGTGATCATTCCCCCAGGCCCTGAATGTATCACTGGAATGATACACTTGGCAGTCAGAGTAACCCCTACATTGGGTCCTTGGCCAATGAGGTAAGAGTTATCATATGGAGAAGGCCAAGTGGAAACTGAAACTGAGCCCCACAAGCCAAGGTAGTAAATAAAGAACAGTATCACTTGTGGGGGATGGAGATTAGTGCCATCGTTAAAAACCTACAGGATGTAAGACCCATCGTATTTCCATTTAATTCACCAGTCTGGCCCTGCAGAAACTGGATGGATCCTAGAGGATGCCTGGAGACTACAAGCTCAACCAAGTAGTAGTCCCAACTGTCGCTGCTGTGCTGGGCATAGTATTAATGCTAGAGCAGACTAATAAGGCCTCAAGTATGGGATATGTACTTGATTTGACAAATGCATTCTTTTCCTTTTGCATTCACATGGGACCAATGACAATACTCATTTACAATATTACCTCAGGGTTATGTTAATTCTCCTGCCCTCTGTCATGATATAGTCTGAAGAAATCTGGCCACTTGGACATCCCACAGAACATCACACTGATCTATTCCATTGATGACAGGATGAGCAAAAGCTAGCTAGTGTGCTGGAGGCCTTGATAAACACATGTGCAGCAGGGGGTGGAAGATCAACCCTGTGAAGCGTCAACCTTGTGACCTGCCACCTCAGTGAGATTTTTAGAGGTCCAGTGGTCAGGGGCATCCTGGAATATTCCTTCCAAAGAAAAAGACAAATTGCTGTATCTTAAAAAAAAAAAAAAAAAAAAAAAGCTGTATCTTGCATTCCCTGCCACAGAGAAGGAAACACAGTGCCTGGTAGACTTCTTTGGGTTCCGGAGGCAACTCATTCCACACCTAGGAATACTGCTCCAGCCTGTACCAAGTGACATGGAAGGCTGCTTGTGCCATACTGTGCAGCAAACTCTATCATATAGTGAGTGTAAGTGGTGGAAAAAAAGATGCACTGTGGAGCCTATGGCAAGCCCCAGGGGGAGAATCACAAGCAGGCCCCGGGGATTCCGGAGCAAGGCCATGCCATCTGCAGTGGAGGACTTTATGCCCTGTCAAAAACAGTTCCTGATGGGGCCCTGATAGAGATAGAATGTTTGGCCTTGGGATAACTAAGTGACCATACAGCTGTCCATTAAAAACTGGACTCTCTCGGACCTGTCATTAAGTCATGAGAGGCCCAGCAGCAGTCCATCATGAGACAGAAATGGTACCTCTGTGATTGAGCCTGAGCAGGAACAGACGGCACAAGAAAGCTGCATGAGCAGGGAGCCCAGACCCCAGATCACCCACCACAGCTGCACCAGAGCCTCTCTCCCAACTTGCACCTACGGCCATACAGGGAGTCCAGCAGAAAGAGCAGGAAGAGGCCCAGGTTTGGCTTACAAATGACTTAAAAATCTGTATGGTAGAAGATTATATCTCAATTTTTTAAAAGTTTGGGCACAAGCTTCATGTGGCTACAAGCTGAACATGGACAGCAGCTGCATTACAGCCACGTTCAGAGTTGGCCTTGAAAGAACAGAGAAGGAAAATCTTCCCAATGGGTGGAGTTATGAGCAGTGCTCATGGTCATGCATATGTGCAGAAGTGGCCTGAAGTGAGATTATGCAAGGATTCTGGAGCTGTGGCCAGCAGCTGGCCCTTTATTCAGGGGCCCGAAGAGGGCGTAGTGCCTGCTGGTACTCCCTTGCCTCGTAACTGTAAACAGATATGTGTAGCAAGACCAGCCTGAGAGGGTTGTGATTACCAAGGGCTCAGCCGCCTTGAGATGAAAGTTTGAGTGACAATACCAGTAAGTTGGCACGACTTGCCAAGAGGATGGCTGAGAGTGGGGGGAATTATAATGGATGGTGGAGGAGGGAGAGGATGAGCACCAGTTGTGGCCAAGACCAGCTGCAACAATGAGCCATTGTTCATCCCATTAACCTCTTGTAGGTTTCCCCTCGGCAAGAGAGGCTGACAAGAACTATGAAGAAGCTGCTCCTGAGCTGTGGAGAGAAGCAGATTTGTGCAGCACAAGGGCTGGACACCAGCAGCCATGAAAACACGCAGCTCAGATCTCCTGGAATGGGGCGTGCAATTGACCAATAGTCCCAGCTAGTGATTAAGCACAGTGGAGAGATTAAGGTAGGCTCATTGCAGCAAGACACAGGACTCTTCCAACATGTAACCAGCTTGAGGTCTCCCCGTTGGCCTGGCTGAAGCTCTTTTGGAACTGTACTGCAGTCCAAGACTCTTCTTACCCAATCCTGCTGCCTTCCCTTCCTTCTTCCTCAGGTGTCAGACCTGCATCACAGTGTCTGCCTTCGCCTGCTCCCTCCCCAAAGAAATCTCTTGCACATCTAATGCCATCTTGGAATCTGCTTCTCCTTGGACTCGAACTTCACAGGGTGCACTTTAGTTGGGCTCTATGAGCAGAGAATAATGTTGGGAACAGGTGCTTTGTGGATGCAGAGGATTTTTATCATTATCCACTCTGCCCAAAATAGGTGTCATTATTACCTCCTGCCAGGAGTTGAGGAGTGATTGAGTGGAGTGCACTAGCTATAATCTAAAACACTAGAAATGATGAATGAGGTGAATTTCGAAACTGAATTTTATCAGTTCTCTTTATGTACTCAATTTCTACCGACCAGGAAGTGAACAGTGCTAACACCTGCACAGTTCCTTACACACACTGCCAGGAGGGCTGGGATTTGGAGACCACCAAGGGACTCTGGATTTCTGTGGAATTCGGTAGACTTGAATGAAACATAGGTGATTTGGCATCTAACTAGAAAAATAGGCAAGCCCCTTTGTCGCCATAGGAGAGCTCCAAGCTTCCCATCAGAGCAAACCAGTGAGAACAGCCCACTCATCGTAGTAACCTAGCCAGTGATGCAAGTGTCGACGTAGAGCCAGGGCTGGTCATAAAATTTTCAGCACTCTCACATATCTCCTTCCTGGGACCCCTCTCTTCACATCTGGAGGCTCCTCCACGTGTCCTAGGGTGTGAATGAACGATAGCAACTTAACATGCTTTCTGTCTCAAGAGTATGGCACTCTGAAAAGAATTCTGGTGAAATGAAATTTTTAAGTGTAGGGAAACTTCTGGAAAAGGAGGATTCTTTCACCACCCACCACCTGTAACAGGTCTTACCGTGTACAGGAAAGTGTGCTGGGTTGGCCGAAGCTGTAAAACCACAAATTACTTTCAAACGCACTGTCTAGTGGCTAATGACATCCTCAATCAACAGGAGGAAGCAGGGCAGAGACTAGCCTTCTAGTTTACAGAGAAGGAAGAGGCTCAAAGATGAAATGCTTTGCCCAAGACCACAGGGTCAGACCCCGCTCTTCTCACTGCCCCACTGTTTGCCTAACCTTAAAGAGCGTGTAGTCTTCTCTTCACTATCAAGACAATCACATTAACTTCATCAACAAAGGCAGATGAGGTCAGGAGACATCACATTCAAGATTTAAAAGTCCTAATTAGTGACTTTATTGGATGCTGTGATGCTCCACGCTGATCTCCTACCAGGGATGAAAGTCACTCCCAGCTCCTAGGAGCTGCCAGAAAAAAGCCCTCAGCTGTCAGCCCCACACGAATGACCCTGGCAGAAGGGAGCCACACTGCCAAGGTCATGGCCCCCTACCAAGCATTCTGCATCCAGCGACTCTTTGACATGGGGGTTTAAAGATTAAGCCCTCTGCCCCAATTCGGGATGATCCTAAAGGGTCATGTCATCCCAGCTTCTGAGCTCCCTAGTCAGCTGAGGTCTCCAAAGAGGCTGCATCACAGCTCGATTTACCTTTTCTGACACAGGTTTTGATCCGAAGAGCAATTTCTCATAAATCTCTTGCATGCTAATCTTCAGTTGGTACTAGGCGTAGTCGAAGAAAGCAGACATGAGGTTAGGATTTTGAAATTGGATCACCCAGTTGCTGATGAGGATCCTATCACTGGTGGAACTGTGTGGCACAACGTGGCACAAGGTAGCAGTGCAATTGTTAAAATTTTTACCTGTGGTGAACTGGGATGGTATACTGATGGAAAGAAGGGCATTGAGTGGTGTGATATATCATGCATTAGAGAATTACAGGTGAAATAGTAACAATAAGGTTAAGGAAATTGGGTGGCTATTGCTAAACACAATTGACACTGCAAAAAAAGATAATGGAAAGCTGAGAGTGATTAATCATCAATTAAAAGTGTGACAGCCAGATGGGCTCTTTCATAGCATATGAAGAGGCTCTCATCACCTGTAATGGGAGGGCAGACAAAGCTGGGGATCAGTCCCAGGACTTAATAATAAGATGAGCTGAGCTTCAAAGTAGATGACACTCCCACCAACATTTTCCTATGCCAAGGACAGAGTCCTGGGTGGGAAAAAATGGGACCATGACATATGGGATGGAGACATCTGGGTTGATCCACTTGAAAATGTTGAATCCCTATCTTTCCCTGAACTTTCTGAGCCTGCAGAAGTGGCCTACTCCTCCCTATCTTGCTTGGAGATGATGCAGAGGCTTCTCTCCAGATAAAGGACATGTGACCCCTCAGGAGTCACCCTCACCTCCCATTTAGGTCACTAGGCCAATAACGAGGTTTAAGACACAAGATAATCCAGCTGTGTGATCATAAATAGCAAATGCTCTTTACCTTTAGGCAAGCTGGCAGGGAAGTGAGAGAAGAGGATCTGACCCTGTGGCCTGGTAGGGATGAAGGAGACCACACCTCAAAGGAGCTATAAGACCTAGTTAGCATGTGGTGGCAGGAATGGGAGAGTGCATGTGGCCTGGATCATGAGGGTGCTCCATCAAGGAGGGCAGAACAGAAGGTTGAATAATGGAGAGTTCATTGCTTTGGGAGCACTCTCCTAGGATACATGATATAACACCCTGGCAAGGATCCCAGGAGATGGTGCAAACGCATTACTAGGATGATTCCTAGAAGCATGGAAAAGGCAATGAGCCACACTAAGTGAAGTAGAAATACCAGAACTGCCATGGCAGAAGATGGAAGAAGGATTAAAAGGCCAAGGTAGGTGGTATTAGAGTGGGTACGCCATGTAAGTCCAGAAAACCCGCCAGAGGCTACACCACTTACCAAAGCTAAGAAGTTCAATGTTGGCTGCCCTCTGTGGGCCAGAGCTGATGCTAGAGATGCCATTACAAAAGTGAACTCACCAATAGCAATGAAGACGAGGATGATAGGATCCGCACCCACCACCCTACCCTGCCCCCACCCAAAAGAGGCCAGGTGGCAATGCTTAACTGTCAGAGGACAGTGGACATAATTATCACAGTGAGTGCCAAGGCTGGAAGGGCAGCCAGGAATCCTGAAACACAGAGTTATGGAGAAAATTAATAGAACACAGGGGAAAAAATAAGTGGGAAGGCAACAAGGGTACTACTCAGACTGCAAAAGTGAAAGAAATCAAAGATGAATAATCAAGAGGATGAAGGCCATTGCCCCAATAAAGTGTCATGGTCCTTTGCCCAGTTTCTGAACGTGAGCTGGTTTTTGGACACAGAAATAATTGCCTGAAGGAAAAACCAGACCCCCATATGGAAGGCTCCTGTAACACTATGGCAGGTGTACACGGTAATATTTCCCCATGTTTCCTCTCCAAGTGGGCCTATAGCCATTACCCAGGTAACCACACACTAAGGAAATAGGACTGCTCAAAACGACTGTTGGACACAGGGTCCAAACTGACATTAACTTCCAGAGGCCTAAAATAGCACCAAGGCCCCCTATTACAGTGGAGTCATATGGGACTTAGGTAAAAACTAGAGTTGTGGCCCAGGTCCTATTCACAGAGAGTCTAGTGGGTCTGCAACCCACATATCAGTCATTTCTCTGACCCCCCAAATGTATAACTGGAAGGACTTAATGTCTGGTGGAAGCTCCATGTAAGTTCCTTGGCCTATGGGGTGAGAGCTATCATTACAAGGAAAGCCAAGTGGAAACCTCTGAAACTGACCCCACCCCTTGGCTTACAAACCAGCCAAGGGAGTAAATCAAAATCAATATTGCATCCAAGGGAAATGGCAAAAATTAGTACCACCCTTACAGATCTAAAGGATGCAGAGAGGATGGTCCCCATCATGTCTTCTTTTAATTCACCAGTTTGGCTCCTGAAAAATATAAGACAAATCCTGGAGGATGAAAGTAGACTAGAGCAAATTCAACCAAGTAGAATCCCCAACTGCACCTGCTGTGCCAGATGTGCTTTCTGAGGTAGAGCAGATGAAGGTGGCCTCCGGTATATGGTATGATCTGGAAACTGCATTCTTTTCTCTCTCTCTCAGAAAAGATGATCAGAACCAGTTCATATTCACTTAGAACAAACAACAGCACGCATTTATAGTGTTGTATACAGTAGGTGTTTATAGTCTTGCCCCAGAGCTATATTCACCCTCCCACTCCGTGAAGAGACCTGGTGGTCTGGCTGAAAACCCCACAGAACCCCACACTGATGCTGTATGTAGATGATGATGATGCTAATCAGACCAGATGGAGAAGTGGCTAGTACACCGGAGGACTTGTTGAGACATGTGATCTCCAGAGGGTGGGAGATAAAATCTACAAAGATTTGCTGCCACATTGGCAAAATCAGTTTACCTAGGAGGACAGGCCAATAGCAATCCTAGAGGTGTTTCTGCCAGAATTTACAGAAAAAGAAAGGACCTGAGCAGCACAGGGCTAGACTCTTGTGAACACTGAAAGGGAAGGAATGACACTGCTAAGCAGACTGCCAGCAGGAAGCCTTCAGCTCTCAGTCCCCTCCCCACCCCTGCCCCTGGGACTGCCTTCAATGAAGATAGCCATCTCACCCAGGTCACATTTCCTTACTGGGATGGTCCACATCCAATGACTGATCTATGTGAGGTGTAAAATCCAAGCTTCCTCACCCCAGCTCGGGACACTGGCTTCAGAACTCCCTGTGTGATCAACTGCGGGATCCTCTGAAACGGCATCAAAGCTCAGCTTCTCTCTTTGCCCAATCTTGCTTTTTTCCCTTCCCTTTTACAAGTGTGAATCCCAAAAGCACTCCCTAATAAACTTCCTGAATGCTAATCTCAGTGGCAGAGTCTGCTGCCTAATCTAACTTGCAACAGTGACAAAGCTAGAGTGAGCCTTGAGTTGTGATTCCAAATCCTGACCACGATATCAATATTTGAGAAGGAAATGAGCCTACCCCCACCATGGCCCTGGAGTCCATATGCAGACAGAATAGAGAACACTTGCCAGTAATTTTTGCACTTTGGGGGGTGGAGGAGTGGCTCCTCTGAGATTCTTAGAAATGGTCTGGACCCTTCCCCACACACAAACACAAGGCATATGTATATACACACACACATATGCATCAAATGCTGCATGAATTTCAGATAGTCATGGAATATCTACAGACCCCAAATTGAGACTTCCCAATTTACGTCATCTCTAATAGACCCTAAATTTCTTGAGATTAAACCATATTTCCCATAGTGACATATCTTATAGGCATTCAGTAAAAGTTTGCTGATTTTCATTTTGTAGGCACTCAATAAATGCTTGCTGATTTGGTGTGAGTTCAGATAATCGGTGATGGACTAAAAGTAAAATTTTCTCTTTCTCTAGTTGTGCCATCCACCTCCTACTCAACAGTGGAGACTGCCAGAAAGTCCCCTGATGCACACTTTTGTCTCTTCAGCTTGAAACTTTGCTTCAATTAAAGGAAGATGTTTCTGAAAGATATCAATATAGTTTACCATAAATCAGTTCACTCTAGCATGAATCAGTTCACATTCAATCTTGAACACTGGTATTACTTAGAGAAGTGAGGGAGAGTCATCAAGATTGCACTGGACTCCAGGTGGAACTCAACAATTGAAGGATTGGGGACAAATGAAGAAAAGAAAATTGCTGGAGTGACATCAGCATCCCGGTGGAGTAAGTTGTTCCTTTAGTCTCTCCCCTCTCAGTTACAACTAAATGGGCACTCATTAACCAGCAGAGGATTCCCTGCAAAGCACAACAGGACGTCTGAGAGATCCACACAGCTGTACATCTGAGGGTTGGTGGACTGGATGCCCAGGAGGCAATGGAACTAAGTGAGCTCACCCCCTACCCCACCCCTTCACCCTCCCTAGCAGCAGCAAGCCAGGTCACAGATCCTCACACAGTGGCCAGCACAACTGTAAGAGGAGGCAGGGGCAGCCCAGCCCACACACAAACGCTTTTGGAGTTGTAGTCTGGCCCACTATAAGTTTTCCCAGTAATCTCTCCCCTCCAATATACAGTGAAAAGGACATTCATACCCTGACAGAGGACATGCAAACACAACACAAAAGTTGTCAGAGAGACCCATGCAGCCACCCAACGGAGGGCAAAGAGGCTGGAGCCCCCCTCAGAGGAAGTGGAACAGGGTAAGAGAGAACATCGCGTCCCCCCCTAAAGACTGCGATCCAGATGGAGGGAGCCCTCCAAGAGGGAAGGAACGGGGGAGGGGATATTCATTTGTGGGAACATCAAGGACCCCTGAGGGCCCTTGCAGCCTAGAGGGAAGCCCTCTACTGAGGCGAAAGCTTTTGCGAGGGGTGACCTTATCAAACCAACACCCCAGGACAGCAGATAGCAAGAGCAGAGGGAGGAAACCCTGAGAGCATGCAGGAGAAAGTGCCCCTCCCCCCACCCACTCAGCACGGCTCCAGCCCCTGAGATTCTGGCTGAAGGCAGAGGGCTCAGAATACGTGGCTCTCAACACCCACCCAGTGGTGATAGGTGGTAACTGCAACCAAATAACACCAGGATGTGAAAAAACAGAGCCACTCCCTCAAGCAATATCAAACATTATATTAGATCTCCAGACCAGAGAGAAAATGACAAGTACCCAGAAATCAGTCCTGAGGACACAGAAATATGTGATCTAAATGACAAAGACTTCAAAACAGCTATCATCAAAAAACTCAACAAGGTAAAAGAGAATGTAGAGAAACAATTCAAGGAGTTCAGCAGCTACTTCACAAAAGAGATAGAAACTATAAAGAAGAATCAATCAGAAATATTAGAGATGAAAGATACAATGGAAGAGACAAAACAAAATATGGATTCCCTGAATGCTTGAGCAGATACTATAGAGGAGCATATCAGCAAAATCAAAGATAGACACATTGAAATGCTCCAGATAGAGGAGGAGAGAGAACTAAGACTAAAAAGAAATGAAGAAAGTCTCCAAGAAATATCCAACTGAATTAGGAAATGCAACATAAGAATTATAGATATTCAAGAAGGAGAAGAGAAGGAGAATGGAATAGAAAGCTTGTTCAAAGAAATAATAGCAGAGAACTTCCCAAACTGAAGGAAGGAAATCCATGTGGAAGAGGCTGCCAGATCTCCTAAACATGTCAGTGTAAAAAGACCTACTGCAAGGCATATAGTAGTGAAACTGGCAAAATTGAATAACAAAGACAGAATAATAAGGGCAGCAAGGCAGAGGAAAATAACCTACAAAGGAACCTCCATCAGGATTTCAGCAGATTTCTCTACAGAAACCTTACAGGCTAGGAGAGACCTGAATTACATATTCAAATTTTTGAAGGACAAAACTTTCAGCCAAGAATACTCTATCCAGTGAAAACGTCCTTCAGATATGATGGAGAAATAAAAATTTTCCCAGACAAAAATAAGCTAAGGGAGTTCATAGCCATGAGACCCCTCCTAAAAGAAATCCTCAAGAAAGCCCTCATACCTGAAAAAAAGGGGGGGGGAGAGAAAAAGGGTTACAAAGCATGGAGTAAGGAGATAAATAGGTAGACAAAATCAGAGCAGGATAGCAAATACTCAAGTATAGCGTTAAAGATAAAGGGAAGGAAAACACCAAAAACAAAGATAATCTTGTTATTTTAACCACAAACTCATAACACAAGATGGAATAAGATGTGAGAAAAACAACTTAGGAGGGGAAGAAGAAAGGGACTAATTGGTTGAGTGTAAGTAAGTTAGAGGCCATCTAAAAGGGACTATCTTATCCATGAGATTTTGAATACAAACCTCAGGGTAACCATCAAACAAAAAATCAGAACAGGGACACAAATAATAAATAAGGAGAAAACAAAGAAACACAACATAAAAAACTACATAACTTGATTGGTAGACCAAAATACATAGGAAAATAAACAAAGAAAATGCAGGAGAAGTGGAAAATGAGTGATAAAACGGTAGCATTAAGCCCTCATATATTGATAATCACCCTAAATGGAAATGAATTGAATTCTGCAATAAAAAGACACAGAGTGGTGAGATGGATTAAAGAACAAGACACAACAAAATATGCTGCCTCCAAGAAACACATCTCAGCCCCAATGACAAACACGGGTTCAGAGCGAAGGGATGGAAGATGATACTCCAAGCTAATGGCAAACAAAAGAAAGCAGATGTGGCCATACTTATATCAGACAAAGCAGACTTCAAGATAAAAAAGACAATGAGAGACCATGGGGGTAGTATATAACGATAAAAGGGAGATTCCTCCAAGAGGAAATAACACTTATGAATATATATGCACCTAACTCAGGAGCACCAAAGTATATAAAGCAACTACTAACAGACCTAAAGGGAGAAATTGACAGCAACACAATAATAGTAGGGGACTTCAACACCCCACTTACATCAATGGATAGATCATCCAGACAGAAAGTCAACAAGGAAATAGTGGCCTTAAATGAAACACTAGACCAAATGGACTTAATAGATAGATATAGAACATTCCATCCAAAAACTGCAGAACACACATTCTTCTCAGGTGCACATGGAACATTCTCAAAGATAGATCATATGCTGGGAAACAAGGCAAACTCAATAAATTGAAGAACATTCAAATCATATCAAGCATCTTTTCCAACCACAGTGCTATGAAACTAGAAATCAACTACAAGAAAAAAAGCCACAAATAGGTTAAGACTAAAGAACATGCCACTGAACAATCATTGGATCAATGAAGAAAATCAAAATAGAAATCATAAAAATACCTGGAGACAAATGAAAATGAAAATACAACATACCAAATCTTATGGGTTGTGGCAAAAGCAGTTATAAGAGGGAAATTTATAGCAATACAGGCCCACCTCAACAAACAAGAAAAATCTCAAATAAGTGGTCTTAAACTACACCTAACAGAACTAGAAAAAGAGGAAAAAACAAAGCCCAAAGTCAGCAAAAAAAGGGAATTAATAAAAATTAGAGCAGAAATAAATGAAATGGAGAGTGAAAAAACAGTAGAAAGGATCCATGAAACTAAGAGCTGATTCTTTGAGAAAACAAACGAAACTGACAAACCTTTAGCCAGACTCACGAAAAAAAGAGAGAGAAAGCTCAAATAAATAAAAATAGAAATGAAAGAGAGAAATTACAACAGATACCACAGAAATACAAAGGATTATAAGAGAATACTATGAAAAACTATATGACAACAAATTGGATAACCTAGAAGAAATGGGTAAATTGGTAGACTCATACAACCTCCTAAAACTGAATCAAGAAGAAATAGAGAATCTGAATAGACCAATCATAAATAAAGAGATTGAAACAGTAAGCAAAAACCTCTCAAAAAATAAAAGTCCAGGACCAGATCACTTCTCTGGAGAATTCTACCAAAGATACAAAGAAGATTTAATACCTATCCTTCTCAAACTAGTCCAAAAAATTGAAGAGGACAGAATGCTTCCTAATTCATTCTATGAGGCCAACATCACCCTGATACCAAAACCAGACAAGGACAACACAAAAAAGGAAAATTACAGGTGGATACTGCTGATGAACATAGATGCAAATATCCTCAACAAAATATTGAAACCAAATACAGCAATACATTAAAGGATCATCCACCATGATCAAGTGGGGTTTAAACTAGGGACATAGGGATGGTTCAACATCCACAAATCAATCGATGTGATGCACACTGATAAAATGAAGAATAAAAATAACATGATCACCTTAATAGATGCAGAGAAAGCATTTGACAAGATCCAACATCCATTTGTGATAAAACTCTCAATAAAATGGGTATAGAAGGAAGATACCTCAACATAATAAAGGCCATATATGACAAACCCACAGCCAACATCATACTCAATGGTGAAAAACTGAAAGCCATTCCTCTGAGAACAGGAACAAGACAAGGGTACCCACTCTCACCACTCCTATTCAACATAGTATTCGAGGTTTTGGCCAGAGCAATTAGGTAAGAAAAAGAAAAAAAAGTGATCAAAATTGGAAAAGAAGTAAAACTGTCATTATTTGCAGATGACATGTTTTTATGTATAGAAAACTCTAAAGAATCCACCAAAAAACTATTAGAAATAATCAACAAATACAATAAAGTTGCAAGGTACAAAATTAACATACAAAAATCAGTTGCATTTCTATACACTAATAACAAACTAGCAGAAAGAGAAGTCAAGAGTACAATTCCATTTACAATCACAACAAAAAGAATAAAATATCTAGGAATAAATTTAACCAAAGAAGTGAAAGACTTATATAATGAAAACTATAAGACATTATTGAAAGAAATTGAAGAAGACATAAAGAAATGAAAATACATTGCATGCTCATGGATTAGAAGAATAAACATAGTTAAAATGTCCGTATTACCTAAAGCAATCTACAGGTTCAATGCAATCCCAATCAGAATCCCAATGACATTCTTCATGGAAATAGAACAAAGAACCTTAAAATCTACATGTAACAGAAAAAGACCACAAATAGCCAAAGCAATCCTGAGAAAAAAGAACAAAGCTGGAGGCATCACACTCTGTGACTTCGAAATATACTACAAAGCTATAGTAATCAGAACAGCATGGTACTTGCTCAAAAGCAGACATACAGATCAATGGAACAGAATTGAAAGTCCAGAAATAAAACCACATATCTATGGACAGCTAATCAACAAAGGAGCCAAGAGCATACAATGGAGAAAGGCATGTCTCTTCAATAAATAGTGTTGGAAAAACTGGACAGCTACATGCAAAAGAATGAAAGTAGGCTATTATCTTACACTATACACAAAAATTAACTCAAAATGGAGTAAAGACTTGAATGTAAGACCTGAAACTATAAAATTCCTAAGAGAAAATATAGGTAGTACACTCTTTGACATCAGTCTTAGCAGCATGTTTTTGAATACCATGTCTACTCAGGCAAAGGAAATAAAAGAAAAAATAAACAGATGGGACTACATCAGACTGAAGAGCTTCTGCAAGGCTAAGGAAACCATGAACAAAACGAAAAGACAACCCACAAACTGGGAGAAAATATTTGCAAATCATATATCCAACAAGGTCTTAATTTCCAAAATATATAAAGAACTCATACAACTCAACAACAACAAAAAAACAACCCAATCAAAAAATGGGCAGAGGCTGTGAACAGACATTTTTCCAAAGAAGATATACAGATGGCCAACAGGCACATGTAAAGATGTTCAACATCACTACTTGTTAGGGAAATGCAAATCAAAACTATGATGAGATATCACCTTACACCTGTCAGATCGGCTATAATTACCAAGACGAAAAAATAACATATGTTGGAGAGGATGTGGAGAAAACAGAACCCTCATACATTACTGGTGGGAAGGCAAACTGGTGCTGCCACTATGGAAAACAGTATGCAGATTCCTCAAAAAATTAGAAATAGAAATACCGTATGATCCAGCTATCTCACTACAGGGTATTTATCCAAAGAAGATGAAAGCAACAATTCAAAGAGATTTATGCACCTCTATGTTCATTGCAGCATTATTCACAATAGCCAAGTGTGGAAGCAACCCAAGTGCCCATCAACTGATGAATGGATAAAGAAGATGTGGTGTATATATATATATATACACAATGCAATACTACTCAGCCATTAAAAAAGACAAAATCGTCCCGTTTGCAACAACGTAGATGGACCCCGAGGGTATTATGTTAAGCAAAATAAGCCAAACAGAAAAAGACAAGCACCTTATGATTTCAATCAAACATAAAAGATAAACAAACATATGGATAAAGAGAACGGATTAGGGGTTACTAGAGGACATGGGGGGAGGGGGAGGGTGAAAGAGGTAAAGGGACACATATGTATGGTGACAGACAAAAATTAGACTATTTATGGTGAACACGACGCAGTCTCTACAGAAGCTGAGATATAATAACATACACCTGAAATTACACAATGTTATAAACCAATATGACCCAATAAAATAATTTTTTAAAAAAGAAAATTGCTGGAAATGGGTGTCAACTTGACCAGCTTCAGCTAACTTGCTTTGGATGACTAGCTCTGTGCTCAAAACGAAGTTGTGCCAAATGGAAGCTCAGAGCAAATGATAGGAGCCCCAAATTTTGCCTGATAAAAATATATAATTACTTTTTGACATTCTTCTTAAGGAAAAATAGCAAGTTTGTTACAGTTATTAACATAACTGATTCTATTTTAAATTTAATTTCTTAAGATGTGTGCAAGATCCTTTTGAGGCATTGTGATTCTTATCTGCCGCTCTAATTTTATCTGCTCCCCCTAATCTCCTCTTCAGGTCCCCTCACTGAGTGGGCCAGGATGCTAAAAGCATTGCACAGGGTCTCAGATCAAGCAGCTTGTCCCGTTTCCAGATATGCTCTGGGTAAGGGAGAAGGCACGTGCATAACACAGACCTCAGTGCCAGGCGTCCTGGCTTTCTTTAGAATCATTCTTATATATGAAGAGATAAAGGGATGCATTGGAAAGAATTCTGGAGTAGAAGCAAAAAAATCTGCTTTGCAATTCCAGTCTAGCATTAGCAAACTGGATTCTTAGGCAAATCACTTTAGCTATATGTCCCCTAAAACAAGAATATTACCTGTCCTGCCCAATAGTATTCTGTGAGGATCAAATGAAATAATATATGTGAAAGCACTTTGTAAACTAGGATGCCTTAACACTCAGGTAAGTTTTATTTCTGTCACCTCTGAGCATACCTCTCCTTCTCCTCTTCATCAAACGCTTCAAGGCCTACCACCATCTCTGAGATCTCTAATCTTTTCTACCTTCTTTATCTGACTCTCTTCTGGGTGTTTCCTACATGTCTAATATATCCCACACAATGCTGCACTTTACATACCATCTTATGAAGTCACAGTTTCATGTATATTAGTCCTTTCTGCAATTTCAATGTAAGCTCATTATAAACAAAGACCATGTCACATATTCTTAAACTGTTCTTCTTTAGCCAAAGACATAATAGGTCCCAAATAATTCGGAATTTGACAAACTGATTCTAAAATATATATGGAAGATCAAAGGTCAAAGAAGAGACAAGACACTCCTGAAAGAGAGTAATAATATGAGGACACTTTCTCACCAGATAGCAAGACAGAAAATTACAGTAATTAGGTAATGTTTATTGGCACACAGACAAAGTAACCAGTGGAACAGAACAAAGACTATCTGAAACAGACATGCATATGTAGAAATGTAACACATCTCAAATGTGACATGGTATATCACACAGAGAAAAGATGGACTATAAATGGTGCTGAGACAACTGATTATCCATATGGAAAAATTAAATTGAATTCCTACCTCACACCAAGTATAAAAATCTATTTCAAATGTCTTAAAGACTTAACTGGAAAAGCAAACTCAAAATTTTAGAAGAGATTATCTTTATCACTTTGGGATAGGAAAAGATGTCCTAAAGAAGATGGGAAAAGTGCTAACCTTTAAAAAAAATGGAAAATTGTTACTATGTTAAAATTAATAATTCCTATCTACCAAGACATTTTCAAAGAAAATGAAAAGGCAAGTCACGATCTGAGAGGATGTATTTGCAACATGTTGAAGGAACAAAGGATTTGTATCCAGAACATATAAACAATAATGAGAAAAAGATCACGCAGCAGCCTCGACAAGATCTGCAGAGAAGACATAGTTTTGGAGTTTGAGTCCTGCCAAGTTCGAGGGGCTGGGGGTGGGCTTGCCACATATATGGGCTTTGCACAGATCTATCCCAACAAAGCATAAAACTAATTCTGCACAAATTCAAGGTGACCTTCCAGTAATTGAACTGCCTGCTAGAACAAAAATTATTACTCTTCAGATGAAGATAACAAAATCCAAGGTCTCTACAATGTATCAGCAACAATTTCCAGTACACAATCAAAAGTATTAAACATGCAAAAAAACAGGAAAATGTGACCCTAAGACAACACAGATGCTGGATTTAGCAGACAACTTTAAGCAGCCTTAAGAATGTTCCAAGACTTAAAGAAGCATATGGTCTTATGGAGTGAACAGATAGAGAATCTCAGCAATAAAACAATTTTTTTTAAAGATCCAAATAGAAATTGTAGAATTGAAAAGAACAATATCTGAAATGAAAATTTCACTGAATGGGCTTGATAGCAGAAGAAAATGTTAGCAAACTTGAAGACAGATCAATAAAAATTATCCAATCTTAGAAAGAATAAAACTGAAGAACA
The DNA here is from genome assembly GCF_021613505.1 of Equus quagga. Classification (NCBI taxonomy): domain Eukaryota; kingdom Metazoa; phylum Chordata; class Mammalia; order Perissodactyla; family Equidae; genus Equus; species Equus quagga. Next base: position 133,341,746 of record NC_060267.1, read on the forward strand.
GTGAACTGAGCTGTGGGAATTTATAGAACAATTATGAAACAGTTTCATATGTGTGTTTTCCACTTTTTGGAAACAAAGTTTTCTTTGAACACAGCCACACCCACTCACAGAGTTGAGTAGTTCAACAGACACTGTATGGCCTGCAAAGGCTAAAATATTTACTATCTGGCCCTTTACGGGAAAAGTTTGATGAATCGTAGGCAAGAGGGAGAGGAAGCAATGTTATAGAAACACATGAACAATAGTCATCTGGCGGAAGCTAGAACCACAGTGGCCTGTCCAGAACCTAGAGCCAGGAGGAGACTCAGCCACTGCCACTTCCAGAAATACTGCTCAACACAAAATTCAAGATAGTGCTTCACTGGGGTGGGGATGGGGACAAGAGGAATAAAATTAAGGAGAAATTCAAAGGTAGTTTCAACGGTATTGATTACGTTTGATTGAGTACCAGCTCCATTGGCATTAATTCTGTCACTAACCTTCCTAACTTACGTCTATGTTTGTGTGTATACATATGCACATACTTAGATATGTATCAAATCTTTTATAATAATTATTTTAAAAGAAAGAAAACTATGTTTTCTAGCTAGACCTTAATTCTCTGTCTTTCCCTTAGCTCTTTCAAGGCCCCTACAAAAGGAGAATTGCTGCTTAGATTAGAAGACAAAAGCAGGAGGCTTTGTCCCAAGGACAGCCAATCATAACCATAATATAGACAAAATGTGTTTTGAGACTATCACTCTCCTTTACAAGATGAGACATAGAAAACACAGATACATTTTGGAAGGGGAAGTAGAGAAGATGGGAAGATACAAAAGCATTGCCGTACAAGGCCTCTGTGTGCTATACTCTGCTTGAGAGACTCAAGGAACCTGCAATCTAGTCCTGGAAATGAGACACCATGTGACACGGAGCCTGGAGAGTGGGCACCGTAGGAAAGAGGTGGGAGAGAGCAGGACTGACTGAGAAAATGAAGGAAGGTTTCTCGAAGGAGAGGAGACCGCGAGGACCTTGAAGGGTGGATGAGAGGCCCTCCTTTCCTGGCGCCTGGGATCCTGAGTTCTGTCAGTGACCTGCTGCAGCATTTGAGCAGGAGAATTCACATCTATATCTCAGGTTCCACTTCATGGGGTGAGAGAAAGCCCTTCTGCTTTCAAAGGATGTTTAGGAGAAAATGCTTGGTGATGTGGAAAATTCCTAAAACTCTTTACTGATATGATTAAGAGGAAAGAGAACATCATACACCATACACCAACACTTGTCATCTTGTTCTCTAAATTCCTTGTTTTCTAAATTTCAGCAAAGCAACCCTAGGCTTCACTGGAGGACAGCGGCTTTTGTGCACTGTGAGGCATCCTGCCAAGCCCTCTGAGGTTAGTCTCCTGCTTCTGGCGTATTGATGGCGGTAAGGATGATAACTCGAGTGCTTTTAGATCTGGATTCAAGGCATAGCAGAGAACTTTGCACACACTAATTGATTAAATGCTTAATGAACGAATGAATGATCTCCCAGCTAGCAATGCACAGTATTAGATGCTTCCTTTGATACAAATTGCATAGGATTCAACACACCCAGACTAGTAAAACCGTAAGTAATGTCTAAGAGCTTAACTGACACATTTAATACTTCAACATAAACATATGCAAAATGTGCAGCAAATGTTTGTATAAAGGATCTTGTTCTTGAAAACAGTATATTTAATGCCTCTCAAGTTATGTTAATGTTCACTTGTTTTTTACCAGCTAAGGCCAAATTAATCTTTCAACAGCCTAATTTCAGAGATAACTCAGCGTAAAGCCCATCAAAACAGCCTTCTTTGTGCAACCTAAGGGGCCTTGGGAATCTGGGTCTTGGTAAAGCATGTACCACATGTGTTAGGTCACTTCTGTGGTGTCCCCAGTCACTTAGGATGTGACACACTAACCCCGTGGTGAAGTGAAGCCTGAGCATCTCACTTCACTGAGATGGCAGACGGCTCAAGGACATAGACTTAATGAAGGAATGAGCACAAAGGGAGTGCAGTCAGATAAGGTCAGCGCGACAGTTTCCAGTAGCCCTGGCTGGAAACGCTGAGCTCGTCCTCTCTTCTCTGTATCAGCATGTCTACTTTATCACTCCACAGCTGGTAATCAGATTTGTATTTGAAAAACACAGGAGGGAAAATAAGTGATGCAAAGCTCTCCCCACTCACCTGTTTACGCCAAGTTCAGCTGACTTTGTGGATGAGAACTCAGGTTCTGGGAGATCCTCAAGTAGGACAGTTCAGAAAGTAGCTTTTCTTTCCATGCCTTGTCTTAATTGCTTACGGTTCCACTGAACACAGGCTGCTCAGCATCTCTACCTGGAGTACAGATCGTCTGCTACAGGCCAGCAGAGGAGAGCGGCAGGCATCTTTTCATCCCCTCACCTGTCCTGGCCAGAGGGCTACAAGAGCTATATATTCTAACTACATTCTTTTTAGTATCATAGTAACGCAAATAAATAACACAGATTTTGCCATTTTAGTCATTTTTAAGTGTACAATTCAGTGGCATTAATTACATTCACAATCTTGTGCAACCATCACCACTATTTCCAAAACTCTTTCATCACACCAAACAAAACTCTGTAACCATTAAGCAATAACTCCCAATTCCGCCCCCCCACCCCGATCCCGGCAAGCAATTTTACTTTCTGTTTCTAAGAATTTGACTATTCTAGGTAGCTCATATAAGTAGAATCATACAATACTTGTTCTTTTGGGTCTAACTTATTTCACTTAGCATAACGTCTTCGAGGTTCATCCACATTGTAGCATGTATCAAAATTTCCTTCCTTTTTAAGGCTGAATAATATTCCACTGTATAGATATACCACATTTTGTTTATCCATTCATCCACTGATGGACACTTGGTTGCTCCCACCTTTTGGCTTTTGTAAACGATACTGTGGACATTGGTGTACAAATAGCTGTTAAAGTCCCTGCTTTCAATTCTTTCGAGCATATATTCAATTCTTTCAGGTACATACTTTAGAGTTCCATTTTTACCTGTTTATAATGTTTTTTAGTATAAAATTTTGTAGTTTTTTATTGGTTGCTCTGGGTCCTACTATATATATATAGTATACACACACACACATGCACACACACATCCACATAACTTTTCACAGCCTCCTGGTGTTGACATTTTCAAGTCAAGTAGAGTGTAGATAACTTATTTCCATTTAGGTCGCTTTACTCCCCCCATTTTTTAAATATTAGATATTTCCCCTACATGTATTGAGCACTATATCAGATGGTATTAGAGCATATTCTCTTATGTTTACATCTATTTTTACCCCTTCTGTTGCTTTCCTATCATTTCTGAAGGTCCCAGCCTTGTGTTGTCATTTGTTATATGTGTTTGTAGAGCTTGCTTTATCCACAAGTTCTTTTAGTTTTCCTTTGTTTGAGAATGTCTTGATTTCCCCTTCATTCCTGAAGGATAATCTGTCTGAATACAAGATTTGGGGTTGACAATTCTTTTCTCTCAGCACTTGAAAAATGTGCCACTTCCCCCTCGACTCCATGGTTTCAGATGAGAAATTTGCTGTCATTTAAATTGATGTTCTTTAATAGGTAATGTGTCACTTCTCTTTGGCTGTTTTAAAGATTTTTATCTGGGGGCTGGCCTGGTGGCACAGAGGTTAAGTGCACATGTTCCGCTTCAGCGGCCAGGGTTCACAGGTTTGGAACCCAGGTGCAGATATGGCACCACTTGGCACGCCATGCTGTGGTAGGCGTCCCACATATAAAGTAGAGGAAGATGGACACGGATGTTAGCTCAGGGCCAGTCTTCCTCAGCAAAAAGATTAGGATTGGCGGCAGGTGTTAGCTCAGGGCTAATCTTCCTCAAAAAAAGATTTTTTTCTTTTTTAGTTTTCAGAAGTTAGCAGATTTCAGAATCTGGTGTGCATTTCTTTGTTTATCCTATTTGGGGGTCACTCACTTCTTGAATATGTAAGTTTAAGCCTTTTACCAAATTTAGGAAGTTTTCAGCCATTTTCTCGTCAAATCCTCTTTTCAGCACTATTGAGTTCCTCCTCTCCTTCTGGGACTCTGACGATACAAATGTTAGCTCTTTTGTTAGTGTCTCACAGATCTCTGAGGCTCTGTTCATTTCCTTGCAGTCTCTTTTCTTTCTGTTGTTCAGATTGAGTACATTCTATTGCTCTGTCTTCAAGCTCTCTGATTCTATCCTCTGTTATCTACTCCACTACCAAGCCTATCCAGTGAGATTTTTATTTCAATCATTGGATTTTTCAATTCTATCATTTCTATTTGGTTCTTTTTTATAGCTTTTATTTCTTTGCTGACATTTTCTACTTTTTTCACTTATTTCAAGAGAATTTTTGATTGATTGTTGAAGCATTATCATGATGGCTGCTTTAAAATCCTAGTCCTAAATTCCAACATTTAATTCATCTCAGTATTGGCATCAGTTGATTGCCTTTTCTCATTCAAATTGTGGTTTTCCTAGTTCTTGGGATGATGAGTGATTTTTTGTTATCACTGGACATTTTGGTTTAATGTTGGGAGATTCTTGATCCTATTTAAATATTTTTGAAAAACTTTCTCTTTTAGCAGACAGTCACTCCGTTTAGGTTTAGCCTGTAAGGTCCCACCCACTTTATGGGCTTTAGTTCCAATGACACTTTAGTTTTGAGAGCCTTTGCAGTGCTATTCTGGTTTGCTTCATTCTTTTGGTGCTGCTAGGGTTTCTGCTCAATTCCCGCTGGTGCCATCTGCAGGGGCAGAGGTGAATCCTTCAGCCACCAGCTGTCACTGGGTGATCTTCTGGGGGAAAGGGGTGGAGCAAAAACCACTGGGCTTGGGCCTCCCTATGCCACTGGGAGGAGGGCAGGGAGACACAGGGCTTCACTGCTCCTGCTGCTGTATTCAGATCAGACTGCCTGCCAGTGCCCTGGTTGTGGTGCAGTGTCTGGAATGGCCTGAGGGCAAAGCTGCTGCCACTGTTGCCAACAGATCTGACTGCCTATTGCTTCAGGATGTAAAACAGGGGTTGCAACTCCCCTACTAGGTCTCTGTTGGGCTTCCCCTCTCCTGGTGCTTTGGCCAGAGAGAGCAGGCTTTTCTTGGGTTCTTTTGTCTCTGCCTGTTGGTAGTTCTAGATAGCAGACCTCTCTGGCACCCAGCCCAGGGGTATATGGCAGATAAAAGGAAAGCCCAGAAAACTCACCATGTGGTAGTTCCTCAAGTCCTATGGTTTCCTAACAGTCTGCTTCTGCTTTCCAGCTTTGAAAGTCCTGTTCTCATTGTCTGTTGAATAATTCCAAGTGTGTTTGGTTGTATTTAGAAGAAAGAATCAAGGAAAAGCGCATCTACTCCATCTTGTTCCAGAACCAGCAGCCCAAATCAATTTTAATAAATTGGTATTATCAAATCAAGATATCATCTCTCAATTATATTAAGAAATTATTAGATTACATGCAGAAATATCAACACAAACACGCTGTGTATAATAAAAAGCAATAACTCCATGAAGTTAATCTAGTGTTTTCGGATTGTCAATTCTGATTGCCATAAGGTAGAACCAAGGCCTTCTTAGTACTTTACTATAGAATTGAAAAAAGAGAATCAACTAAGAAAAGACCAACTTCTAGCAAAATTCCAACACGATCATACTCACCTTCTGGGTGCTGTACTCAGTGGTAGAGAGAAAAAACAAATATTACTATTCAAAAACACTTCTGGGGGCTGGCCCCGTGGCTGAGTGGTTAAGTTCGCGCGCTCCACTGCAAGCGGCCCAGTGTTTCATTGGTTCGAATCCTGGGCGCGGACATGGCACTGCTCATCAAGCCACGCTGAGGCAGCGTCCCACATGCCACAACTAGAAGGACCCACAATGAAGAATATACAACTATGTACTGGGGGCTTTGGGGAGAAAAAGGAAAAAATAAAATCTTAAAAAAAAAAAAACAAAACACTTCTGACTGTAATCTCTTCTGAGCCAATGAAAGTGGCACAATTCTCTCCAGAACCACGAACTTTTGTGTGGCAATGTTTATTAACCTAGGTACCCAGAATTGAGGCCTCAGTCATGACTTGGAAGAAAACTAGGAAACCAAGAGATAGCTAAACTCCTCTGCCCAAGAAATAAAGAGAAACTTGGTGATGAGATTGGGTGAAGAAGTAAGAAAAAAAACGTGGCAGAGAAGGATAGGGGCAGGCCAATGCGATAGGAGGGAGGGGACACGATGGAGAAATGTTGATGAAGGACGGGAGTCTCTGATTACTTTTTAAAATTGCTTGCTGTGGAGTGCTAAATCTGTTATATACAATGCTTTTTATGTATAGCCTTTGGGGATTTGCAAAGTAAAGGTGTTGCGTTCCACATCTAGGCAAGCATTCAGGGGAGAGAAGAGCATCTGAAAGGAGATGAGATCTGGTGAAATCCAGAGTTCAAAGGGACAATAAGCTAGTTCTAGAGTGACCATGAGAACATAAGCACCCAGAAATTCACAGACCACATGGGAGCTAGGGGGTCAGGTTGGTTTTCTGTACATCTCTAGGGATAACTCACTCTTGGCTGAGAGAAACATACGCATCAGTGGTGTGTGAGCCCATGTGATCAGAAGATAAAGAGGCATAACTGACAATCTAGCTGCTTTTCTCTTGGATAGCATGGTCAGCTAAGAGACTATAACCTGGAGTGTCTCATGGATATAGACGGTAATGAAGGAGCACAATAGAGACAAACAGGAGGCTACTTAGAGAGAAACAACAGAAAGGGAGGGAAGAGTGTAAGCCTTCTGCAAAAATGATGTGCTAGAACCTTCGTAGATTGAGGAACATCATAGATGTGTTTTGGAACACCTTTTTAAGGCTTGTTTCCTTACAGTTTGCTAGAATTACTGTAAATTCATATTTTCACGTATTACATATTTTAAAAATTTAACGTAAAGTATATGTAAGAGTCTGTCGAATCTTTGAAAATTTTAATATGATTTTAATAGGTCTTTATGACATATGCAGAGAACATGAAATATAAAATAAAGGTTAAAATTCAATCTAATTTCTTAATTAATGAGACAATAATTACTGGCAGCTTTGATGTGTTTTTCAACTTTAAAGGTAGGTTCTCTTATCTGAGAGAAAGGAGAGATCAAGGAGCCTCAAAAGACAGAAAAAAGTTATTTTAACATTATCAAAAAAGTCCTTCTTGCTGGAATAAAGTATCTGCTGCACATTCTGTCAGTAAACCGTGCAGCTTGATCACCTAGGAGTAAACACGCACAAGGTAAAAAATCCAACAGAATTCCAAATGACGGCACTAAATTCTACAGCTGAAAAGCTACCTGTTTTGAAGAAATGGTAGAAGTCTTCCTGCTCTCTCACAGAGAAAGGTTAGACCCAGCCCCTGTAGGAGTCCCACATGAGCTGGAGTTGTCATAATGGCCGCTGACCATGTTGTACAGGAGAAATAGCTGGGAGGTAGTGGTAGAGATGAGGGCATCCTTGGGGAGGATGACTCCAGGAAGAAGAGAAAAGGAAATGCCAGTGTGGATCATCTGCAGGCTGACCCCCTCTGCTTGAGTCAGCATGCCTGGTGATGGAAAGTACTGACTCTCCTGGAGAATGACAAATAGCAACAATCACGGGCATTTGTGGACTATTGATTTCTCGGAGACTTCCACAGGTTTTCACATGAATAATCTAACTTATAACCAAGCAGTTCCCATGACGAGTCTGATGAATCTCCTGTATGAGTCTGTGGTATTCCTCACATCTCATAGGAAAGTAAACTAAAGAGAGAGGGTACGTGGCTTCCTCAAAGCCACATGGGATCTATACTAGATGGATGGTCTCTGGAGGATACTAGAACAAGTGGTTCCAGATTACGTGGATGACCCATAGTTAAGTCGTTGGGTGCCTTTAATCGACCCTCAAATCTAGTTAAGTCTGAATAACTGTTGTTAATATAATTTTTGTTAATGTAATTTTAAATCTGAAGGCAATCATCAAAATAGTTCTTGAAAGAAATAATACACAATGTAAAATGGTAATTTAATAACAATAAAAGCAAGCACATATATCTTGTTTACCATGTGCCAGGTACTATTGTACATGCCTCACATATATTTCGTCATTAAACCTCACAACCGTCCTTTGATGAAGGGATTATCATTACCTGCATCTTTCAAAAAGGAGGAAACTGAGGCAGAATAGTTAAGTAAACAGAGTCACACTGTTGATAAAGGAAAGAGCCAAGATTTAAACCTGGGCAGTCTGGTTCCAGAATCTTAACGACAATTCTAGACTGCCTCTTAATACTGCTACTAATAATAATCCAAAGTGAGATTCCTGGAGTGTATCTACAAAAACTGGCTATGTCAGGAGAGCGAGAGAGGAAGTAAAACATGCTTTTTTAAATTTTACTTAAAAGGAAGTCGATTTCAATCTTGAATTTGATCATTTGAGAAAAAAATACATTCAGATTATAGAGCACCAGAGGGAACATGAGAGAATTTTCAGGTTGATGGTAATGTATATCTTGATAGGAGTTTGAGTTACCTGGGTGTATGCATTTGTCAAAAATCAGTGAATATACACTTCATTTGTGTGTTTCATTTTATGCGAATTTTGCATCAAAAGAAAAAACTGTAAGTAAATACTGAATTCTAGTTAATGGTGTTAGAGTACTAAAGTACCGAGGGGGAAGTATACAAATGTCTGTGATTTACTTTGAAATGCATCCAAAAATAAGATGGATTGATGGATGGATGGAGAGATAGATGACTACATATATGATAAGGAAGCAAGTATAGTAATACGCTAGTGTTATTAACTAGTACATTAACATAGCAATATGTTAATGATAGAACACTCAATGAACTATCCTCCACGTGCCCCATATTAATCACAGCCTCCATCTCTCCCTCTGAAAGTATAATCACCTTCTTGTGTTACTTTATGGTTTTATCACCCAAGCGGGCACAGTAGTTTAGTTTGCTCCCTCTATTAACTCGATATATCCCTCTCCATCCCTTTCTTTCCTTTACAATGTATCTGCTGAAGGACTAGGCTGTTTCACCTGTGGAGTTTTCTCCAATCTGGACTTTGATGACTACATACTCATAGTACAGGTCAGCGTGTTCCTCTCTCCTCTCTATTTCCCGCAAATTGGCCGCTGGTTCCAGAGGATTGATGAGAATCAGATTCTATCCCTTTGGCAAGACTAAGTGGTTGTGTGTTCTTTCACCAGGAGATACCAGGAGATATGGTATCTTTTCACCAGGAGATAATGTCTGCTTTTCACTTTTTTTAGTGTTGGCAGTTGTTTGTGCTCAATGCCAAGGATCATTAATTCAAGATAGTTAAGATGGTGATATTTTAATTCTATCACATTGTTTGCATTTATTGGCTGGAATAATTTTGTAAAGAGATGTTTCACCTCATCTACCACTTGGTTACCTGATTGCACAGCTCATAAAGGAAAGGCAAGATAAACAGTCGATTGATTGTTTTTATTCACACAATTTTCACAATAATGAAATGGTTATCTGTCATCCTCAGAAGATGACCAATTAGTTTTCTTTTTAGATATTATTATGAAATCATGGATTTAAACGTATTCCAACATTATCCTCATTAAGGCTCAAATTGTTTCACTTTTGATTTGTGGGAGCCTCTTCAAAATGGCCCCTGAACCTTTTGTCCACAGCTCTAGTAGTCTTTGATAGCCTTCCTGCTGCATGGAAGGTCAAGATGTTCCAGTTCAACTGTACACTTTTTACTCCAGACCTGGAATCAGTCATTTCTCCAAGAAGCCTTAGTTTCTTTTAGTGGAACACAGTATTTCAAGACTGTAATCTGTGCACTAGAGCTAGTCATTGTCACCAGGGGATTGCATCCTTTCTTCCATACCAAGGATCCTAGTTCTCAAGGACCCAGAGGGTGATAGAACTAGAATATCTTATCATTTGCTCTAACCTAACAATTGTACAAGTCTCGGAATAACACTACCACCACAAATTATGATTAGAGAAAACAATTAGAAACATGGTTTTTTTAGGCTAACCTCATTCTCTCCCCTTTTTTAATGGTTGTGCTAGATCCATGTTGATGGATCATATAACCTTTACATATTATTATCTCCCTCTTTTAATCTTCATTAAGTCTTAGTTCTATAAGCAACCATATATTTCATACTCACCACCAGTTCTTGTGTCAATGTCTCTCTAATCTTTGTGGTTGACTTGGTCTTGAGTAGACACTTTAATAAGAGCCCATGAGAACAATATTCCCCAAGTTCTTGCATGTTGATCAAGTTTGTGTCAATCTTACTGGATATAAAACCTTTTGCTCACATTTTCTTTCCTTGAGTATCTTAAGTATATTATTCCATTTACTCCTGGCATAAATCTTTGCTGTCAAAAATTCTGATAATATTATAAACCAATATGACCTCAATAAATAATTTTTTAGGTCTGATAATAATCTAATTTCCTTTCTTTCATAAGTCACATGCTATTTGTGCCTTAAGTGCTCTAAGAAATTTTTTATTTTTCTTTTAAGTCTAGCAATTGTTCTAGAATAAGTCTTGTTGTTGGTAGTTCTGGGTCAATATACTCAGGTACATTGTATGTTCTTTCAGTCTGTAGTTCAAAACCTTACAGAAAATATTTCAGGAAAGTTTTCTTTCCTTTCAGTTTTAGCATTTGTTCTGTTCTCTTTCTTTGGTCTTCTTCTCCAGAGGCTCCATTACCCATATTACAGACCTCTCTTATCTTCTCTATTTGTCACTTCTCTCAAATCCTTTTTATTTCTTTTTTATTATTGTTAAATTTTATATTTCTTTTTACCTTCTATTATGTCTGCTCTACTGTTCCTTCTGGTTTGGTCTTCTTTCTCACAACACAAAACAGAATAATCTGTGATAACATAACTCAGAAGGGGAAGAGGAAAGGGATGGAACCTGCTTAGGCTAATGGAGATAAGAGGCTATCAGGAAATGGGCTACCTCATCTATGAGATCTTTTATACAAACCTCATGGTAACCACTAAACAAAAAAATCAGAGCAGACCAACAATCCATGAAAACTGAGAAAACCTGCATAGAAAACCACAAAAGTGAAATGGTAGCCAGAAATACACAGGAAGGGAAATAATGGAAATATAGAACCAGAAAGCAAGAGATAAAATGGCAGTATTAAGACCTCATATATTAATAATCACTCTATACTTAAATGGATTGAATTCTCCAATCAAAAGACACAGAGTAGCTGGATGGATTAGAAAACAAGACCCAACAATATGCTGTCCCCAGGAAACACATCTCAGCTCTAAGGACAAACGTAGGCTAGGAGTGAGGAGATGGAAGATGATGCTCCATGTAAATGGCAAACAAAAGAAAGATGAAGTTGTCGTAATTAAATCAGACAAAGAATACTTTCAAGATAAAAAAGACAATGAGAGACAAAGAGGGGCAGTATATAATGATAAAAGGGACATTCCACCAGGAGGACATAACACTTACAAATATGTATACACCTAACAAAGGAGTGCCAAAATATATAAAGCAACTACTAATAGACCTAAAGGGAGAAATTAACAGCACTACAATAATAGTAGGGGACCTCAACATCCCACTTACACCAATGGATAGATCATCCAGACAGAAAGTCAACAAGGAAATAATGAATTTAAATGAAACACTTGAGCAAATAGACTTAATACATATATATAGAACATTCCATCCAAAAGCAGCAGAATACACATTCTTCTCAAGGGTACACAGAACAGTCTCAAAGATAGACCATATGTAGGGAAACAAGGCAAACCTCAATAAATTTAAGAATATTGAAATCATATCAAGCATCTTTTTGGACCATAATCCCTATGAAACTAGAAATCAACTACAAGAAAAAAGCTGGGAAAGTCACAAATATGTGGAGACTAAACAACATGCTACTGAACAATCCTTGAACCAATGAAGAAATGAAAGGAGAAATCAAAAAATACCTGGAGACAAATGAAAATACAACATACCAACTCTTATGGGATGCAGCTAAAGGGGTTATAAGGGAGAAATTCATAGCAATAGGGGCCAACCTCAACAAACAAGAAAAATATCAAATAATCTTAAACTACATTTAAAAGAACCAGAAAAAGAACAAACAAAGACAAAAGTCAGCAGAAGGAGAGAAATAAATAATAAAATTTAGAGCAGAAATAAAGGAAATGGAAACTTAAAAAACAGTAGAAAGGATCAATGAAACTAAGAGCTGGTTCTTGAGAAGATAAACAAAATTCACAAACCCTTAGCCAGACTCACTAAGAAAAAAAGAGAAGGCTCAAATAAATAAAATTAGAAATGAAAGAGGAGAAATTACAACAGATACTACAGAAATACAAAGGATTATAAGAGAATACTATGAAAAACTATATGCCAACAAATTGGATAACCTAGAAGAAATGGATAAATTCTTAGGCTCATGCAACCTCCCAAAACTGAATCAAGAAGAAATAGAGAATCCGAATAGACCAATCACAAGTAAAGAGATTGAAACAGTAATCAAAAACCTCCCCAAAAATAAAAGTCCAAGACCAGATGGCTTCTCTGGAGAATTCTACCAAACATTCAAAGAAGATTTAAGACCTATCCTTCTCAAACTATTCCAAAAAATTGGGGAAGATGAAGCACTTCCTAACATATTCTATGAAGCTGCATCACCCTGATCCCAAAACCGGACAAGGACAACAGGAAGAAGGAAAACTACAGACCAATATCACTGATGAACATAGATGCAACAGTCCTCAACAAAATATTGGCAAATGAATACAGAAATACATTAAAAGGATCATACACCATGATCAAGTGGGATTTATACCAGGGACGCAGGGATGGTTCAACATCCACAAATCAATCGATGTGATACACATTAACAAAACAAAGAATAAAAATCACATGATCGTCTCAATAAATGCAGAGAAAGCATTTGATAAGGTCCAACAGACATTTATGATAACAAAAAACTCTCAATAAAATAGGTACAGAAGGAAAGTAGCTCAATGTAATAAAGGCCATATATGACAAACCCATAGCTAACCTCATACTTAATGGGGAAAAATTAAAAGCCATCCATCTGAGAACAGGAACAAGACAACAGTGCCCACTCTTGCCACTCTTATTCAACATAGTACTGGAGGTTTTGGTCAGATTGATTAGGCAAGAAAAAGAAATAAAAGGAATCCAAATTGGAAATGAGGAAATGAAAACTCTCGTTGTTTGCAGATGACATAATTCCCTATGTAGAAAACCCTAAAGAATCCACCAGAAAACTATTAGAAATAATCAACAAATACAGTGAAGTTGCAGGGTACAAAATCAACTTACAAATATCAGTTGCATTTCTATACACTAATAATGAACTAGCAGAAAGAGAAGTCAAGAATACAATTCCATTTACAAAAGCAACAAAAAGAATAAAATATCTAGGAATTAATGTAACCAAAGAGGTGAAAGACCTGTACTGTGAAAACTGTAAACCATTATTGAAAGAAATCAAAAAAGATACAAGGAAATGGAAAGATATTCCATGCTTATAGATTTGAAGAATAAACCTAGTTAAAATGTCCAGTCTTCCTAAAGCAATCTATAGATTCAATGCAATCTCAATCAGAATCCCAGTGACATTCTTCATGGAAATAGAACAAAGAATCCTAAAATTTATATGAAACAACAGAAGACCTTGAATAGCTAAAGCAATCCTGAGAAAAAAGAAAAACCTGGAGGCATCACTTTCCCTGAAAATATCCTACAAAGCTATAGTAATCAAAACAGCATGGTACTGGCACAAAAACAGATATCCAGATCAATGGAACAGAATTGAAAGCCCAGAAATAAAACCACACATCTATGGCCAGTTAACCTTTGACAAAGTAGCCAAGAACACACGATGGGGAAAGGAAAATCTCTTCAAAAAATGGTGTTGGAAATACTGACAGCCACATACAAAAGAATGCAAGACCATTACCTTGCACCATACACAAAAATTAACTCAAAATGGACTCATGACTTGAATGTAAGACCTGAAATCACAAACTTCATAGAAGAAAATATAGGCAGTACACTTTTTGACATCAGTCTTAGCAGTATCCTTTTGAATACCATGTCCACTCATGCAAGGGAAGCAAAAGAAAAAATTAACAAATGGTTTGGTCTTCTTTTCTAAAGTGATTTTTTTTTCCTTTTGCTTCTAGTTCTTTTTTGAATTCTGTTATCTCGTTTGTAAGTTTTTCTAATTCTGATGAATGATGTTCTTTTATGTCTTTTATCATTTTCTTAATGTCTTTTAGTTCTTTTGAAATAGTATTTTACTAGGTTTAATTGCTTTCCAGTATGTCTTTTTGGAATGCTTTCCTGTCTATGGTCTCTTAATTTTGGCATAAAAACACTGAGGCCCAGAGAGTGGTTACTCAAACAAGTTCATTTTTTGAAGCATGAAAAACAACTTAATTTTAAAAACAAATTTGCATTCTAGTGTTTTCTTTGGAGAAGAGTACGGAGAAGCAGTTCACAAAACCAAACAGTCAACAACAGACTAAGAACTCCCAAACACAGGCCTCCCTTGCTCCAGAGACTGGGAGCTTCTTTCGGGTAGCTTTTTTTCCCTTTCATATTTCAAAAGCAAGTAAACTATCAATTTAGTCAGAAGAAAGTGTACCCACATAACACGCTTTCAAAAAGACCTAATGAATCTTATTTCCATTCTTCTTCAGTGTCAGTTCAGCTTCAGCTTTTGCGATCCTCCCTTCAGAAAAGAATCATCTCTGTTCTTTGTGTGAATCAAAGGGAGAGATCAATGACATACTGAATTAATATGAAAGGGAGATTCAGATGCAAATACCATCCAACACCAACACTGAGCAGAAAACTCTCTTCATTGAAATATTTGAGCAATTGTTTGATGTCAAGTGATATTATTTAATTAGATGTTTGTCTCTGTGCACATGAAAGGACAGATTAGTGTATTTTACAAAGGGATGAATTGAACAATTTCCTACCAATAGAATAGAACTTTGCCCTCAAAACGTTTTAACCACTTGAACTTTAAAATGCAAGTTGTTGGGACCAGCCCGGTGGCGCAGCAGTTAAGTGTACACGTTCCGCTTTGGCGGCCCAGGGTTCACCAGTTCCGATCCCGGGTGTGGACATGGCACAGCTTGGCAAGCCATGCTGTGGTAGGCGTCCCACATATAAAGTAGAGGAAGATGGGCACAGGTGTTAGCTCAGGGCCAGTCTTCCTCAGCAAAAAGAGGAGGATTGGCAGCAGATGTTAGCTCAGAGCTAATCTTCCTCAAAAAAAGGGAAAAAGTGCAAGTTGTCGCCACAGTTATTTTCTATTTCTTTAGATTGATAAAAATAATTTAACTAATATTAAGATAAATGTCTATGGAAAATAATTATCTTGCATAGCAGTATAGAAAACACCCAAGCACTTCTTTAATTAAAGGACAAAATCTCTGATCATTTGCATATAATAAAGAAGTTGTAAAACTTGGATAATTGTGGCTGAAAACCTTTCATTAGGTCTTGCCACCTAAATAGAGCCTCTAAAGTCCAGAAAAAATCCTTATAGACTTCTCCCAGCACTAATTTCCTGTACATCGCCCTACTTGCCCCCAAGGTTTAGTCACATTCACTCCCAAAGACTAACAAAGGCCGTGGCCTGTCCTCCGGCTACCAGACATTAGCAATACATAGGGAATCATCAATAATGTCAAGGTATGAGGTGAGGAGGAAAAAGAAAAGAACACGGAGGAAAAAAAAGAAAAACTTGAAAGAGGAAGATGGAAGTGGAGCCGTGGAATAGGACAAAAGTAGAGAAAGAAATGCTTGGGAGCCACCAACAATCACCTTGAGCTCCTAAAAAAGACTCTGGTCATCACTGCCACCATCCTCCTCCTGTGGAATCACCATTTATTTTGCACTTGTTGTGCACCAAGCACTGTATTTGGTGCCTTACGTGTATCCTCTCACTTTATTCTTGCAACAACCCCATAAGGTAGCCATTCCCGTTTAAAATCATGGATTGATTTGTACACAAGTGTTCATGGCAGCATTATTCACACTAGCCAAGAAGTGGAAACAACCAAAATGTCTCTCAACTGATGAGTGGGATAAACAAAATTTGGCATATCCATACAATGGAATATTATTCGGCAATAAAGAGAAACAAAGTACTAATATAAGCTACAGCATAGTTGAACCTTGAAAATATTACGCTAAGTGAAATAAGCCCATCACAAAAGACCGCATACTGTCTGATTCCACTTACGTGAACACTCTAGAACAGGCAAATCTATAGAAACAGAAAGTAGATTAGTGGTTGCCTAGGCTAGGAGTGGGAGCCAGGTGTCGGGGAGAAGTGGGAAGTGACTGCTAATGGGTACAGAGTTTCATTTTGGGTGATGAAAATATTCTAACATAGATTGTAGTGATGGTTGTACAATCTGTGCATATATTAAAACCATTGAATTATACACTTTAAATGGGTGAATTGCACAGTATGTGAATCATATCTTAATAAAGTTATTTAAAAATCATAGATTGAATATACCAGTCACTCCTCGGGGAAAGGAGCCCAGGATCTATTTATTTAAGCTTAACAATTGACCCATTGTAAGACATAAGGGCCCTAAAAAGATGGTTAAAAAAACTTCTCCCCACCTGGCTGGGTGCCATGGATCTGAGTTCTAATGTTCTCCACTAATGAGCTGACAACTTTGCACAGCAAAATCTTGAAATATGAGGAGGCACATAATCTGGTGTTATTGAAGAAAATATGTGCATACTGCTTTGTAGGTGCTTTAGTTTGTAAATTCCTCCCTTTCCATCAACCTCCACCTAATCACTAAGTGCTGGAGAGTCTATCTCCTTAACTCCTCTCCCATCCATTTCCCTTTCTCCATCTCCACCACCCACTGTCCTGACTCAGGCCTCCATCACTTCTAGATTCCTATAATCACTTCTGACAGGGTCTCTCTGCCTCTACTCTATGCCCCCTTCCGTCCCCCAACCATACTGCTGCCAGAGTGATCTCTTTAAAGTTAAGGTCTTAAACATTAGGGAAATGCAAATCAAAACTACAGTGGGGTACCACTTCACACCCATTAGTATGACTACTATCAAAAAAACAGAAAACGCCAAGTGTTGGCAAAGATGTGGAGAAATTTGAACCCTGTGCACTGTTGACGGGAATGTAAAATGATATGGTGGAAAACAGTATGGTCATTCTTCAAAAATTAAACACAGAATTACCATATGATCCAGCCATTCCACTTCTAGGTGGCCGTGAATACCCAAAAGAATTGAAAGCAGAATCTTGAACAGATACTTATATACCCAAGTTCATACCAGCATTATTCACAGTAGCTAAAAACTGGAAGCAACCCAGGTGTCCATCGACAGAGGAAAGAATAAGCAAAATATGTGTATAAACATACAGAGCATTCAGTCTTAAAAAGGAAGGGAATTTTGACATATGCTAGAACATGCATGAACCTTAAGGATGTTATGTTAAGTGAAATGAGCCAGCCAAAAAAAGATAAATACTGTATAATCCCACTTATATGAGATATCTAAAGTAGTCAAAATCATACACACAGAAAATAGAATGGTGGCTGCCAGGGGTTGGAAAGAGGGGAGAGTTGGCAGTTATTGTTTAATGGGTAGAATTTCAGTTTTGCAAGACCAAAAGAGTTCTGGAGATGAATAGTGGTGATGGTTGTACAGCAGTATGAATGTATTTAATACCGCTGAACTGTGCACTTAAAAATGGCCAAGAGGGTAAATTTTATGTTGTGTATTCTACAACAGTAAAAAGATTGGAAAAAAAACTTTTAATTTTTAAATTAGAAAAAAAAATTGAGCACACTGGTCTCAGTGTCAGTACCACTATCCTGCCTAAAACCTTTCCATGCCCCCTTTGTCTTATAGGATGAAAGTCAAGTTGCTTGACTTCCCATCCCTCAGGGACCTGGCTCCTAGCTTCAGCTCTGTCAGACTTCCATCCAGCAGAGACGACAGGCTTTCAGCCCCAGAGATATGATAACCAGAGGACTGGAGCTCCCTTTCATACGTCACAATTTCTCACATGTCCGTGCCTCTTATTTAAGAGTCTATATATTTTTTTTAATTTTTATAGTGATAAGCAACAAAAAAAAATCAATTCAAAGCATCATTTCCTATAAGAAGTTTTCCCTGAGCCCCATTTCTGACACTGGCTGATTTAGATACCTTTCTTCTGTGCCCCCATAACACTCTACAAGTACAGTCACGTGCTGCATAGCGCCATTTTGGTCAACAATAGATCACATATACAACAGAGGTCCCATAAGATTAGCACCATATAGCCTAGGTGGGTAGTAGCTATACCATCTGGGTCTGTGTAAGTACACTCTATGATGTTCACACAACAACAAAATCACCTAACAACACATTTCTCAGAGTGTATCCCCATCGTCAGCTACGCGTGTGACTGTATTTCTATCATGGGAATTAACTTATCCCACCGTACATACACAACTGCTGAATTTATTTGTCTACCTCACCATACTATAAGCTTTAGAGGGCGAACACGATGTCCTAGAAGCTTTATTTCCCTAGCACTTACTACACCTTTGTGGCATCTCCAGCACCACAAAAAGCACTCAGTAAACAGACATCTATTGAATGGATCAAAATGAAACATAATGATGGGCAGAAGATGGTGGAGGTGGCAAGAGGGAGACGGGGAGAGATTTCTGACGTTGTTAACGTAACTAAAAAAATATCACATCACAGTAAAATGTAATCACCACCTACAATTAGAAGCCGCTCACAAACCCCACCATTGGCCACCATCTTCTGTCCTGCAGACACACATGAACCATCTTCATCATCACTTTCTCTACTCTTCCTTTTAAATAGTTTATACCAAGATTAACATGTTTGAGTCTCGGGGGGGAAACCTTCCCAATATGATGTGAGAATTGTCTGTTTATTCCCCTCCAACCCCTGCAGATGGTCCTGAACAGGGACATGTAGAAGCCATTCCCACAGTGAACTGATATCTTGTTGAATAACCAGCAGGAATGATGGCAAATCAATTTTCCAGGAAACGCTTCCCCTGCTTCTTGTTTAGGGAATTCAACTCTAATCTCTTCAAAACACATGTCTAAGTGAGTTTTATCATCCCTATAATTAACTTAATTTAGATAAATATTAGTCTCCAGAAATTTTACATTATAAATGTGGCTATGGTTGAACGCTCCAGGAAGGCCCTAATGTGCTACAGGAATCAATGAAATGTTAACAAGCATTGACAGCTCAGCAGGTGCCACAGAGGAGAGTAGAATCCAGAAAAGGATTGTGCAACACCAGCATCTCTGTCCCACCTCATCAAGGTTAGGACATTAAGGTTAGGTTAGGACTGCACCTCATGCAGGTGCCCCTCTTCCACCTGCAGGGACTGACCCAGAGGCTCAGCCTCAGCCTAGGAAGACTGTGAAATTCCTCCCCCGGAAATTGCCCGCTGAGCACTTCCACCCATGAAAATCTCTGTCAAGAAAAAGCTGAGACTCATTCACACAATGCTAGACTTGACTGATGCAGATGCAGGAACAATTCCAGATCTCAAAACTCTGAAGAACAAAAAATGTTTTGAAGTTTGATACAAACTCTTTTTTTTAAAAAAAAAAAAAAGATTGGCACCTGAGCTAACAACTGTTGCCAATCTTTTTTTTTCTTTTCTGCTTTTTCTCCCCAAATTCCCCCAGTACATAGTTGTATATTTTAGTTGTGGGTCCTTCTAGTTGTGGCACGTGGGACGCCACCTCAACGTGGCCTGGTGCCATATCCGCGCCCAGGATCCAAACCAGCGAAACCCTGGGCAGCCGTAGCGGAGCGCATGAACTTAACCATTCGGCCACGGGGCCGGCCCCTGATACAAACTCATTTAACAGCACACTCTGGCCTCAACTGACATGAGACCATTTGTAGTCTTTACCCTACTTCATGTAAATATTCATCATTGTCTGAACACAGACAGCTGCCCCAGGCCATGTTGGCAGTATTACATAGTATACAGTATAAGCAAGATATCACCTTTCTAAAATCCAAAAATGTCTGGATGCCAAAATATATCTGGCACCAAATATTCTAGATATGAGATTGTGGGCCTGAACCCACTAGAAGGCCAGTTGCAACAGTTTGTAATGGGCGCCCACAAGGACATTTCTGAGTCCAGGTGGAAAGAGCAAGCTCTCCATAGTAGGTGGCTCCTGCGTGTCTGACATTGATGACAGAGCAGGGCATGAGGCACACCTGCCTGGCAGTAATATCCATAACTCAGAGCATCACCTCATCCAGAGGGTTTACATTCCAGTACCTCAGTGCACAGAAGCCACAGATTAGCCATAACCTTGCTCTTGAAAACAATTGTTAGGAGATGGTAAAGAGATTCTCACTACCTCAGAGACAGGGCCCTGATGCAGAGCTCAGAGAACACCTACGAAGTCCTACCTGTGAAACAGAAACTTTGAGAATGGCCGTGGCTGGGTGTCGTCTCCAAGGCAGCAGCCCAGTTCAGTGAATTCTGGTCCCCATTTAATCACACCAGTAGGTTGATATCATATACATATCTGGAGGTTAAGCTGAATTGTTTACTCGTCATTGAAGTATAACAAACACAGAACAGGCCACGTACCATAGGCATGCCACTGGATGGATTTTCACAAATTGAACACACCCAGGTAACTAGTGTCCAGAACAAAAAAATAGAATATCCCAGCACTGCAGACACCTCCCTCATGTTTCCTTCTAAGTCATAGTCACCCCCTCTCCCACCAAGGGCGACCACAATCTTAACTTCTCAGAGTCTATTTTTTCCAGCTTGATTTTCAGATTAAATTCATCAAATGTTTTGCCATTAGGTAGATGACCAGCTTTCCTCCCTACCTTCTGAAGGTGTTACAAGAAAACTAGCTGGGCAGGAGACGAAGCAAAACCACCAGGCACAGGTCCTCATACAACTCAAGACGCACGTGCCCTAACCCCCACCTGGCGTGGCCTCAGAACCAAACCCTGACAGAAGGTAAAAAGAAGCAAAGCTCACTCGCGATGAAGAGCACAGCAACTTAATTTGAATAAGAGGATTCAAATGTATGTCTCACTTAAAACTTGTAAAATGCCATCTTTTAATTGAGATAAAATCCACATAACATACAACTCACCTTTTTAAAACATATAATTCAGTGGTATGTTCACAGAGTTGTACAACCATCACTACTATGGAACTGCAAAACATTTTCATCACACCAAAAAGACATCCCTTATCTGTTAGCAGTTACTCCCAATTCCCCCATCCCGCACCCCCACCCCGGCACCTACCAATTCACTCTCAACCTGTATAGATTTGCCTATTCTGGGTATTTCCTATAAATGGAATCATACAACACATGGCCTTTTCTGTCTGGCTCCTCTTACTTAGCACGATGTTTTCAAGGGTCATCCCTGTTGTAGCATGCATCAGGACTTCACTCCTTTTTACGGCTGAATAACACTGCATCCTGTGGATACAGCACATTTTGTTATCCTCAGATCAGTTGGTGGACATCTGAGTTGTTTCCCCCTTTGGGTTATTAATAATGCTGCTATGAGCATCCATGTACAACTTCTTCTGTACTTGTTTTCATATGAGAACATATGTTTTCAATCTCTTGGGTATATACCTGGGAATGGAATTGCTGGACCATGTGGTAACACTAACATTTTGAAAAACTGCCAGTCTGTTTTCCAAAGTGGCTACAGTATTTTACATTCCTACCAGCAATGTAGGAAGCCTCAAATTTCTCCACATCCTCACCAACACTTGTTATTTTTCATTGTTCTTTTCATTATTATTATTATAGCCATCCCAGTGGGTTTGAAGTGGTATCTCATTGGGGTTTTGACTTATTTCCCTAGTAACTAATGATATTGAGCATCTTTTCATGTTCTTACTAGCCATTTGTGTATCTACTTTGGAGAAATGTCTATTCAGATCCTTTACTTATTTTTAAGTTGGATTGTTTGTCTTTTTTTTGTTGAGTTGTGAGAGTTCTTTATGTATTCTATATACCAGACCCTTATCAGATACAAGATTTTCAAATATTTTTTCCCATTCTGTGGGTTGTCTTCTCATTTTCTTAAAAGTGTCCTTTGATGCACAGCAGTTTTTAAGTTTGAAAAAGTTCAATTTATTTATTTTTCCCTTTGTTGCTTATGCTTTTGGTGTCATATTTCAGAAACCATTGCCTCCTCCACCATCGTAAAGATCTTCACCTATGTTTCCTGCTAAAACTTTTATAGCTTTGTAAAATGCCATTTTATTAAATCATGTTTTGATTTATGTAAGACAATTACCATGCCAAAGCTCTCTTATTATAAGGGTTACAAAAATATGTGGGCTGGCCTGGTGGAGCAGTGGTTAAGTGCACATGTTCCACTTGGGTGGCCTGGGGCTTGCCAGTTCAGATCCCACGTGCGGACATGGCACCGCTTGGCACGCCATGCTGTGGTAGGTGTCCCACATATAAAGTAGAGGAAGATGGGCACAGATGTTAGCTCAGGGCCAGTCTTCCTCAGCAAAAAGAGGAGGATTGGCAGCAGTTAGCTCAGGGCTAATCTTCCTCAAAAAAAATTTTAAAAATTAAAAAAATAAAGAAAACACACGAAATATACTTTAGTTTTATCTTCTACAGCATACTGGTTTATAATGTAGTCACTGGAGTCAAATCCTAGATTCAACATGTGTAAGGAGCTCCTTTGGAGAATGTCTGAGTCCTGATTGAGAATGAATGTTCTAATTATATACATGTTCTATATATTTATCTATAATTATCTGCATATCCAAATCTATACAACATATTATCCTACCACCAGAAACCATTAATGTGAAAAAAAAAACCTCAGAAGACTTTGTATAGACTAATACAACCCCATGCCCACTAAGCCAGGGAGAGACACAGGGTGTGTGAGTGGTAGTAGAGCAGTCCATTGATTTAATAATAAAAAGACATTTTAAGACTTAAAAAAAACCAATCCCAGTTACCTCATCTCTCCAAGCCTCAGTTTTTGCCTCTGTATCATCATACGTATCATCATACGGAGATGATAGTAGTACCCACCTCATAGGTTATGAGGATTAAAAATGATAATGTAAGAAAAGTAATAATAGCATCTGTCACACATAATATACTCAACAAATGCCAGCTGCTATTATTTTTATTATGTTTAATATACATTAAAGTTGTTTTGTAGTCATTTTCTAAATAACACATTTTCTTTGAGACCTTCTCTGTTCCTTCTCATAGAAGGATATAAGCTCTATGCAAGCAAATGAGCGAATAATGATTTGAGCTAAAGATAAATAGGCTTGTGAGATTAGAGATAAATTGGAAACTTTAGGGTGGTTAAAGACCAAGAAATGTTCATTTTTCCATCTCTTGGGTGATACTCTAGCTACTCGTCCATTGGCACTGAGCTTTTTGAGAGCCAATCAGTTAACTTCCCCAAGACAGTTAATTGAGCATTTTCCTGACTATTTCCTTGCTTACTGGAAAGGCAGCATAATGCACACATTCCAAAGACTGAGAACTAGGAAACCTGACTTTGGACTCTGACTCTGCCATTAACTGCATGACCCTGGAGATTTGCCTCATTTCTCTGGCCCTAGTAGGACAATATGTGTTGTATTTGAGGGAGGGAAGAAGGAAGAAGGAGGGAAGGAGGGAAGGAAGGAAGGGAGGGAGCAAGGCAAGGAGGAAGAAGACAGGAAGGGAGAGAGGGAGAGACGAAAAGAAATGCCACTCTGATTCTGAAATCTGATTGTTTGGGACTACATTCAGAATTTCTTTTCATCTCCATTTGTAGCAAGCAGAATTGTTCCAGCCAGTTTTCAAGCTATTTGTGTGTGCTAACCTTTGTGATAGCACTTCCATCACATTTGGCTTTTGGAAGTAATCCCTAGCCCTCAAAATAATCTTCCTTTCTTTGTTTGGCATCTCTACCCAAAAGCCGAGCATCCATACATCTGGAGGGAAGAAAGGCTCTGTGCCAGGCTCACAGATGGGCACAAATGTTGACTCCCCAAGGACACTGTGGGAGATCAAAGGGGAAGATGTGCAGACTGAACGTCCAGTAGGAATCACTGTGAGCTTGGAGCTCGGAGGTACTGTGTCATCTCTGACCAGCCCGAGTTCTGGAAAGGAAACAGAAGGCCCTACCATTTCACAGGGTGTACAGCTGGCCAGCTCATATCAAGCAGAAGGCAACCAAAATAATGCTTTAAAGTTTCTGCTCTTGCCACTTGTCTCTGGGGGGGAAAGAAATATTTAGACAGTTCACTCACTTGTGCAATGAAAATATATTGAGAGCCTACGATGTGCCAGGCACTATTCTGGGTGCTGGGAATACAGCAGGGAACAAAATTAAGTTCCTGTACCCACAAAGCTCACATTTTAGTAGAGAAGACAGGCAATCGACAGATAAACAAGTAAATGAGTAGGTGTATATGTGTGCATATGTGTTTGCATAGGTACAAACATGCGGGTACATGTGGATGCACATACTTCCGTGTGTATGCCTGTGTCACTAGGTAAGTGCTTCCGAAAAAAGAAAAGCAGAGAAAGCGGCACAGGGAATGTGGGGAAGGGGGCGGGTGCAAGTTGCTATTTTTTTTTTTTTTTTAAAGATTTTATTTTTTCCTTTTTCTCCCCAAAGCCCCCCGGTACACAGTTGTGTATTCTTCGTTGTGGGTTCTTCTAGTTGTGGCATGTGGGACGCTGCCTCAGCGTGGTCTGATGAGCAGTGCCATGTCCGCGCCCAGGATTCGAACCAACGAAACACTGGGCCGCCTGCAGCGGAGCGCGCGAACTTAAGCACTCGGCCCCGGTGCCAGCCCCGCAAGTTGCTATTTTAAATAATGTGGTTGGAGTGGACTTCATGGATTAGGTGACATAAACACAGACCTGGAGGATGAGGAATTGAGATATCTGCAGGAAGAGCACTCTAGGCAGAAGGAGCAGGAAGTGCAAAGGCCTTGAGGTGAGAACACGTGTACTGTATATGAGGAATAGCGAGGAATCCAGGGTGGCTGAATCGGAGAAATCAAAGAAGAGAGGAGCAGGAGGTGAGTGTGATGGGGTGAGGAGAGAGCACATCAGGTAGGCCTTGTAAGACACTGAGAACTTTGGCTTTTATTCTGACCAGTGTGGGGATCCATTGAACAATTTTGAGCAGAAGAGACATGTGATCTGACTTATGTTTTAAAATGATCTCTCAAGCTGCTAAGAATATACTGCAAAGGGGTGGTAGCAGGAACCCCAGTCAGGAGTTTGCTGCAATTACCCAACAAGAGGTGATGGGGGCTTAGCTACAAAGGTAATGAGAAGGAGCTGCGTTCTGGATGTGTTTTGAAGGAAAGGTCAGCAGGATTTACTGATGGATGCAATGGAGGGGTGAGAAAAATAGAGTCAGGCATGACTACAAAGTGTTTGGTCTGAGCAACGAGAGGGAAGGCTGTGGGAGGAACAAACTGGAAGTCAGGAGGGTGTAGTGACTCAGGAGTTCAATTTTGGACATGTTGATTTTGCAATGCATATTAGACATCCAAGAATAGATGAAGATATAGCTCTGGAATTCAGAGGAAAGGTACTGGCTGGGGAAACACATTTCGGAGTTGGTGGCATCTATATGAGATGTAAACCCATGAGATGGGCTGAGGTCCCCTAGGGAGTGTAAAGAAGAAAAGAGGTCAGATGCCTGAGCCCTGTGGCTTACCAACATCGGGATGAGTGAAAGCTAAGGACACAGCATCTGAGAAGATGGAGAGATGAGGCCAGTGAAGTAGGAGGGACGTAAGAGAGAAGGTGCTCCAGAAGTCAAAAGAACAAAGAAAAGTGATCAATCATGTCAAATGCTCCTGACAGGTCAAGATGAGGGCTCCTGATTCCTGCTACAATGTGAATGAAACCTGAAAATATTATGGTACATAAAAGCAGCCAGCCACAAAAGGCCGCACAATGTACAACTCCGTTTATATAAAATGTCCAGAATATACAAATCCATAGAGACAGGAAGTAGATTAGTGGTTACCAGAAGCTGAGGGAGAGAGGAATGGGGAGTATCTGCTAATGGGTATGAGGCTTCTTTTCGGGAGGTATTGAAAATGTTCTGGGATTAGGTTCTGGATGACGACTGTACAACTTTGTGAACAAACTAAAAAAACCACTGAACTGTACAATTTAAAAGAGTAAATATTATGGTATGTGAATTATATCCCAATTTTAAAATGTTTTTAAGAAATAAGAACTCAGAGTTGACTACTGGATTTCGTGACGTGGAGCCCAATGGTGACATTGCCGAGAGCAGTGGGTATTACTGAAGTGAGTTTGAGAGAGAGTGGGAATGGGAAAATCTGAGCATCAATATGGATAATAACTGTAATGGATTGAAACACATCTAATATGTTTATCTAATATCATGAGTTCATAATGATACTTGAAAACAAATCACAAAAAAGAACCCAAAATAAGGTTAGGAGACGCTAAGGAAACAGTTCATTATTTTGAGACTAGTAAACAAACAAAAAAATCAAGAATTTATCTTGCCTTTCCTGTATAAATTGTACCATTGGGTATCCAAATAGTAGATGAGGGTAAACATCTCTTCTAAAAGGTATTTCAGCTAATAAATGAAAAAGGAATGATAAAATTCAAATATCACCACTTTGGAACCCCTAATTAATTAATGGAAATAGGCACTGATTATCAACAGCTACTAGCATCTCAAAAAGAGAAACAAACAGACTTTATAAGCCTCTTGACGGAAGAACATAGCACCACCTGTGAAGTAGTCCTGGCCCCACACCCCCAAAATCAAACCTTTATCTGATCAAGCCTCTAGATTCAGCTACCAATTTTTAGGAAATACAGACAGCAGAGAAACATTACACTACACCACGGGAGTGCAGTCAGCAAAATCCAGGCTATGAAAAACTCAAAAGGACAAGCATCATGATTTCTTCAGCACACAAATTAGAAGTAAGGGAGAGAGACAGACAGAGAGGGCACAAATGCAATTAAAGGACATTATTTGAATCTTGTTTCAAATACTGCAAAAAAAAGAAGTTATGACATAAATGAAACAATTAGAAATGTCAAGACCAACTGGATATTTCATGACAGTAAGAAATCATTATTTTTTAAGGTATTGGTTATGGTACCAGGGTCCTTACCTTTTAGTAATACACACGCACTGAAATATTCACAGATGAAGTGATAGGGTATGTGAAATTTGCTTCAAAATATGAGAAAGGAGAAGTGAATAAGGCTATAGATGAAATAAAATTGGTCATGATTGCCCAATGCCAAAGTTGGGTGAGAAGTAGCTGGGGGTTCATTCTACTATTCTCTCTACTGTTAGATCAGTTTAAAACTCACCATTTAAAAAAAGTTGAAAGAGAGAATGAGAGGAGAGGACCTGGAGAGAGCAAGTACAGACCACTTTTTAGAGAAGCCAGTTAAAGGGAAGCAGAGAAATGGGACAGCAGCTGGAAGAGAATGTGGGAGTTAATGGAGGGTTTTCTGAAAATGGCAGACATTTGGGAAGGTTTGTATTCTGCTGAGAAAATGATCCAGCAGAAGGGAAAAGAACTGGCAGAGGGGACGATTCCTGGAGTGACGCTCTAGTGCAGGCAGTAGGCAGATACCTGCAAATAAAGCTAGTGCAACTCTCACAGCCACACTATGCCAGGGGCACAGGATTCTTAGAGAGGAAAACTGTCTCTCGTTTGTTCTATTTAAGGGACTCACAGAAGTGAATCTGGGGTACTTCCTCATTCTTGGGAAACTTCTGCCTGAAAACACCCTCCTTTCTATGACCAGGGCTTACATC
The DNA here is from genome assembly GCF_021613505.1 of Equus quagga. NCBI lineage: Eukaryota > Metazoa > Chordata > Mammalia > Perissodactyla > Equidae > Equus > Equus quagga. The sequence continues at coordinate 133,369,709 of NC_060267.1, forward strand.
AGCCACGATTATTCTTCATAATAATAATCCCCCATAACACTAACATAGCACCCTTTTCCCAAGGGAGGACTTCCATTTTAACGTAAACAATTGTGGGGGTTTTTTGTTTTTTAAGAGAAAATAATAAAAATAAGATCAGCCCATAATCCCACTAACCAGATATCTGTTAATATTTTTAATAGACGTGATAAAATGAAAAGTAGATGCCTCCCTCCCCACTCCGAGTCCTATTCCCTAACAACAACCAGTTCTTTATCTTTCTAGTAATAATAATAATAATAATGCTATATATTATCAGTAGATACGTGTTTGAATAAAAATTCATACGTGAAAAACATCATAACATAAAAAGCATCGTGTTGTAAATACTACTCTGCACTTTACTGTTTATACTTGGTAATATATCTTGGCAATCTTTATCAACATTTTTATTTTAATGGCCACCGGCACTTTTTAAAAACTGCTTTGCTGTGTATCATAGCTTAGTCTCACTGAAACACGTTGAGAACAGATCTCATTTTGCAGGCGATGAAACCAACTCGGAGCGAGATTAAATGACCTGTCCAAGGTCTCACGAGAGTTGGAAGCTGAGGCCTATTAGATGCCGGGTTCCTTTCACTCCCTGTGCCACAGCGCCTCCCAGTGGCATTGAGGTGACATTTTCTACCCACAGCCTGACGGCTTCCATCCTCCTTAAGAGTCCACCAGTTCTCAGGAAAGTTTTCATTAGAATTATTAAGACCATCCCACACTTTAAGACAAGATGTCTCTTTTTTAATCTAACTTCTCTATTTGTTAAATAATTGTACAACCATTACAGTAGGATTTAAAATTCTTAATAGAATGTTAAGTTGTATATCCTGTATCTAACATTTTAAGACTTTTACATGGAAAGAGAAGGTATAGACGCCCGAAGAAGTTTATCAACTTTTTAAATTTAGTCCAATGTACTGAGTGTTTTTAAATGTTGGCAGTTCTTAATCCTTCTGCGGGACATGGACTCTTTTGAGAATCTGATGAAAATCACCAATCCTCCACAGACACACAAAATCTTGCTTTTAATCCCAGAGCAGTCACAGCATTTCTGAAGTCCATCCTCAGGCCCTAGGTTAAAAACCACTGCAATTATGACTTCATCTCTGATTTTGCTGCACCCGTGTGTACCTACATTTTAATCAGTGTCACAACATGCTTTGAATTCACTCTAACTTCTAACATATATGCCAAATCTTCTCAGCCTGACTGGTTATTTAAGGAAATCTCAGGCCATCTGAAAATCCTGAAATATTTTGTCTCAAATGTTTTAAAACGAACAGAATTAAATTTCAATTTCCATTGAAAAGTTATTCAACAAAGAAGATATTGGAATTAAGCTTTGATCAAGATTATACAATGATAATGTGATGCTCAGTCTTTACTTACACTGAAAATAGAACCAAACAAAACAAAAAGGCTTTGGATACAGTGGGGGGTGGGGGCGAAGGGAATAGAGGATTTGCTATAACGTCAATTAATGATTAACTTCAGAAATATAATGAACCTCAAGGGCAGAGAAGCTTTATCCTTTGGCTTTTGGGTGGCAAAAACTCTCTGTAAAGAAAATCCTTTCTTCTACCACCTTTGAAATCCTCTACTCTATTTAGAGTATCCTTTTCTGAGGTGTCCTAGGACACCACTTTACAAGGCTCAGGTCCCTGTCGAAATGGAGTCTGCATATAACACCATCATTAAATAACAATAAAGGACTCTATCAACTTTTTCTTCATATAGTTAAAACTACCTTTAATTTCCCCTTTCTATGGTGACTCTCCAACTTTCCAGTCCAAAGGCCACTCTGAACAAGAGGTTTTAGTCAGTTGCCTGAAACATTAAAAGGATATTTGCAAACTTTTTAAAAAAGTGACCTTCACTATTTAATGAGGTGAGAAAAAGAGAGAAGGAGGGTAGTAACAATAAGACCATTTTCTTACCTCTAACAGCTTCTCTAAAGCCCTGTCCCCAACACCAACTCTAACCTCATCTCCCAAATAAACACTTTCTTCGATGTGAATCCCATCCCTCTCTCCTGACTTTCTCAGTGTCAGAAAGAAATAGAGATCCTGCAGACTTGGAAAACGGTGAGCTTGCTGTGCAGGAGGCTGGCTGCCAAGTAGAAGCAATTCCTCTCGGCCACAAAAGTCCCTCCCTTCCAGGGTCAGTAGCAAATGTTCAGACAAGTAGTTTTACCCTTTTGAATTTTGGAGGGTTTTTTGCCTTGGATCGGTTTCTCTGACTGTCAATATTTTGTCATTTGTCGTTATTGTTCTTGTTATTATTACTAATTCAACAGAAACCCTGGAACATGGAGGCCCAGTTCTAGATGCGTGCCTGACTCACTCTGAAATTACATCTCGCCTTTTTTTTTTGGAGTGGCCCTGGCTTATCATCTGTTGCCAATCTTCCTCTTTTTTTTTTCTCCCCAAATCCCCAGTACATAGTTGTATATCCTAGCTGCAAGTCATTCTAGTTCTTCCATGTGGGATGCCATCACAGCATGGCTTGATGAGCAGTGGACAGGTCCCCACCCAGGATCCAAACTGGCGAATCCTAGGACGCCGAAGCAGGGTGTGCAAACCTAACCACTCAGCCACGGAGCTGACTCCACATTTAGTTTTTAAAGGGATGTTATTTAGCTTGCTTGGGGGCCTGTGATAACGCAAGCTCTCCCTTTCTTCAATTTCTAGGCTTAGAACAAGCTCCAAAACCAAATTCTCCCCCTCATAGTGGTCACTTTCCCAGTGTGATGTTTTAATTAAACAGAGCGCAGAGGCCATTTCTCCCTCTCTGTCTGCTCGTAGAGAGCAGGTTTAACCAGCATGTCTGTCCCATCTGATTGCACTACTATAGGATTTTAGAAGGCCACCCAGGAAAATGTATGCAAGAAAAATTACTGTAGCTCTATGCTGGACTAGCTCCCTGGGAAACTTCTGATTACCCAGCAGTATGCATTTGTCCTTGGCTAACAAATGTCCTCACTTCTTAACATATATGCCTGGCCTCAGCATTTTCAGTCCTACACCCTGCTGTCATTTAATCCTCTTGACAGTTAGCATGTGCTCCAGGGCTCTTGAGGGCTGTGATGGCAATGGACCAGGAAGAGTGAAGCGTGGTGCCATCCATTTCCCAGACAGGGCTGAGGGTCTTTGGGCGGCCACCAGGGAGAGGTCAGGCTTGGGTTCCAAGAAAGCTGACCCAAATTCCAGAGACAAGCATTTCAGCAGAGTTACCACTTTCCTCACATGCTGCCAGGAGTCATGCTGGCTATCCCCTCCTCATAAAAACAAATCTGTCACTTATGGCCTATGAGGAGGGACAAGAAGCTTGTCACTGATTGAGCCCTTACTATGTGTAAGGCACTATGTTAGTTAATCTGCTCACATTTTCTCAATGTGGGCAAATTTCTCAGTTTCTACAAGCCTAGAAGGTCTGTATTATTAACCCTATTTTTTCACATGAGAAAACAGACCCAGAGAAGTTAAGTGACTTCTCCCAAGGTGCCAGCCATCAGGTGGTGGAGCCAAGATGAGAATTCTTGTTTGACTTCCCGATTTAGAATGCTCAAATGTTGGGTGTCTAAAAGCCAGTGGTGAGACACTGCTTTAGCAGATCACAGAAAATAAGAGAAAAGGAGAACATTCTTTCCAAGAAATATTACTCAAGAATGTAACCCCTTGGGGCCAGTCCCATGGTCAAGTGGTTAAGTTCATGTGCTCCGCTCTGGTGGCCCAGGGTTTCAGCAGTTCTGACCCTGGGCACAACCCTAGCACCGTGCATCAAGTCACGCTGAGGTGGCATCCCACACGGCAGAACCAGAAGGACCTAGTACTAGAATATACAACTATGTACTGGGGGCTTTGGGGAGAAGAAGGAGAAAAAAAAAAAGAACGTAACCCCAAACAGAATCCATGTGATTTTCTCTGTAACGAAACATATTAAAAAAGAAGGGAGTTGGCATCTTCTCCTCTCCTCTCAGCCTATCCTAAGCCCATCCATCTCCTAGGCTTGACTCCAGGCATGCCTCCTCCGTCACGGCTTCTCTGAGTACCCTTTATCTGGAACTCAGCCCTGGCTATCAGTATCATATGCTGCTTTATGTTGCTGGTTTCCTCTCTTCTAACTTCTTTTCCCAACTCATAATTACCTAATGGAAATTCTAATAAGCAGAGAAATGCTAAGAAAGAAAAAAGTAAAGGAAGCAAACTAAGCATCTATGGATGGATGAATGGATAAAAAAATATGTTGTATACAGACAATGGAATATTATCTGCCATAAAAAGAAGGAAATCTTGCCATTTGTGACAACATACATGGACCTTGAAGGCATTATGCTAAGTACAACAAGTCAGATAGAAAAAGACAAATACTGTATGATCTCACTTACATGTGGAATCTAAAAACAAAAAACACAAAACAAACCTCACAGATACAGAGAACAGATTGGTGGTTGCCAGAGGCAGAGGCTGAAGGGTGGGTGAAATGGGTGAAGGGCATCGAAAGGCACAAACTTTTGGTTATAAAATGAATAAGTCATGGAGATGTAATATACAGCATGGTGACTATAGTTAACAGTACTGTATGGTACACTTGAAAGTTGCTAAGAGAATAAATTTTAAAAGTTCTCATCACAAGAAAAAAGAATTTGTAACTGTGTGGTGATGAATGTTAACTAGACTTATTGTGGTGATCACTTTGCAATATGTACAAATATCAAAGCATTATGTTGTACACCTGAAACTAATATAATGTTATATGTCAACTATATCTCAATTTTCAAAAAGGTAAAAAAGAAAGTGAAGATCCTGGACATTCCACAGATTGGATCATCAGGCCCTAATATCCAGAATTGACTGTATTATAGTGGGAGCATCATAGCACCATGGCCTCATTGTGTCCCACCTGCAGAGAAGGAGAGGAAGCCAGAAAAAGATCTTCCAAAGCCCAGTCCTGTGGGACTAAATGCACTGAGCTCTTCAGCAGTGAAGGAGCAAGAGATGAGGAAGTCTGTGGCCATCTCCAAGGCAGAGAAAGCTCCAGTCACAAAATTGAGTTAAGTCAATCATGAGTGTCTTCCAAAAATAGTTCCCAAAGTTTTTTATGTTATCTCACAAAATTTTATGGACACCAGAATTTTTCCCTGAGGAAGATTCACCCTGAGCTAACATCTGTGCCAATCTTCCTCTATTTTGCATGTGGGTCACCACCACAGCTTGGATGCTGACAAATGGTGTAGGTCTGTGACCAGGAACTGAACCAGGCCACTGAAGTGGAGCACACCAAACTCAACCACTAGGCCATGGGGCTGGCTCCATGGACACCAGAATTATTATGTGTTTCTTCTTTCTTGCTTCACAGCCCAGTACCATTATCTTACTAGCACAAAACAATCTTTCATACTTCCTAAAACATCCACCCTGAAATCTACTAGCGGGGTAGCTCAGGGAAAATGCATTTTACCTGGGATTGGTCCTCTAGACCACCAGGGGTACATTAGCATTTGTTTATTGGCTTTGCTACATGATTCCTTGGATGTCAAAGGCCTGAGATCCCAGATGAGTCCATGGATAGTGACGCTGAGTGGTTTTGTGGGATGGGCACCATGGTGGTGGGAGGCAGGCTCTGTCACTTCACTTATTGTAGAGTCCATTTTCTCCTAAATAAAACAAGGATAAACATCCTTGCCCTGTCCTGGGTTGAGTATTAAAGGAGATAATATGTATGGATATTCACTGTAAGCCATAAATATTTCTATGGCAGTGGTGGGCTGGCACGCTACCCCAAAATATGGCACCTTGGCATATTGAATCTTTCAAGCTGAAGGAACTTGAGAAATGGCAGGTACAAGAAGGACTTTCTGACCTTTCCCTGAAGCAGGTCATAAAACCCTCTTGTGAAAAGTGCCCTCCCTATACTCAGAGGAAAGCAGCATTCCTGTCTCAGAAGACAAAGGGACAAAGAGAGAAATTTGAACAAATAGGCCTTGCTGAGTTTCCCCCCACTTTACCACACTTAGCTCACACTCTTCGTCCTGTCATATCTTTTCACAGCTTCCCCTTCTTCATCAAACCTAGCATAAGAACACTCAGGTTTAACCATTTCTTTGGGTCTTTATTTCCTTATGAAGGCTCTTATGTCACATAAAACTTCTATTAAATGAATTTGTGGGCTTTTCTCCTGTTAATCTTTGTCAGTTTAACTTTCAAACCCAGTCAGAGACCCTAAGAGGGTAGAGAAAAACTTCTTCCTCTCCTACAGCAGGGAGTATGTTAAAAGATCAAAGGACCAGGGGCTGGCCCCGTGGCCGAGTGGTTAAGTTCGCGCGCTCCGCTGCAGACAGCCCAGTGTTTCGTTTCGTTAGTTCGAATCCTGGGCGCGGACATGGCACTGCTCATCAGACCACGCTGAGGCAGCGTCCCACATGCCACAACTAGAAGAACCCACAACGAAGAATACACAACTATGTACCGGGGGGCTTTGGGGAGAAAAAGGAAAAAATAAAATCTTAAAAAAAAAAAAAAAATCAAAGGACCAGAAGCATCATGGTGCGTTGTCATCCTGACAGAGTACGGATGTAGTTTACCAAGGTTCTTATCCTGGAACTGTTGGGTCAAGATTGTTCGGTCACAAAAAACAGTGTTGGTAAGGGTGTGGAGAACAGGGAAGCCTTGTGCACTGTTGGTGGGAATGTAGATTGGTGCAACCACTATGGAAAACAGAATGGAGGTTCCTCGAAAAATTAAAAATAGAACTACCGTACCATTCAGCAATATCACTTCTGGGTATTTATCCCAAGAAAATTAAAACATTAACTTGAAAAGATATATGCACCCTTATGTTCATTGGCGCATTATTTATAATAGCCAAGATATGGAAGCAACCTAAGCGCCAATTGGTAGATGGATAAAGATGTAGTGTATATACATAGACACACAATGGAATATTACTCACCCATAAAAAAACAGTGAAATTCTCCCATTTGCCACAACATGGATGGACCTAGAGGGTATTATGCTAAGTGAAATAAGCCAGAAAGAAAAAGAAGAATACCACATGATTTCACTTACATGTGGAATCTAAAAAAAATAAAACAAATGTGGGGCTGGCCCCGTGGCCGAGTGGTTAAGTTCGCGTGCTCCGCTGCAGGCGGCCCAGTGTTTCGTTGGTTCGAATCCTGGGCGCGGACATGGCACTGCTCATCAAACCACGCTGAGGCAGCGTCCCACATGCCACAACTAGAAGAACCCACAACGAAGAATACACAACTATGTACCGGGGGGCTTTGGGGAGAAAAAGGAAAAAATAAAATCTTTAAAAAATAAAAAAAAAATAAAACAAATGAACAAACAAAACAGAAACAGACTCATAGATGCAGAGAATAAATTGGTGGTTGCCAAGGGAAAGGCAAAACAGGTGAAGGGGATAAGAGGTACAAAGTTCCAGTCATAAAATAAATGTCATGGGGATGTAATGTACAGCATAGGGAATATAGTCAACAATATTGTAACAACTTTGTAGGATGACAGATTTGTAATGTAAATAAATGTCAAATCACTATGTTGTACACCTGAAGCTAATACAATGTTATATGTCAACTATAGTTCAATTAAAAAAAAAGAATGTTTGGTCAATTAATTCTATACAAAATTAAACTTCCTAACTATTTATTGGAAGAAATGCTACTGAGTCCTCAAAGATTTGTTGCTAATGTTTTGGTTTAAAGTTAAAAGTGTTTTAGTATACATACATTTGATGGTGACGGTTTTAAATAAAACTGGATTCAAAAGCTGGCTAGAAGATCAAAAGAAAGCCAGGTCTGTATTTTTCCCTCAGCTTTTAAAATGCTATTTTTCTCCCCTTCTGGATCTTGGAGGACAGATGACCCTCAAGCAGAAGGCAGGGCCACACCAGGAGATCGCACAGTCAGCAGTTTGCTTTGCTCTGCTCAGTCCTGTGAAATCTGTAGGTCTAATAGACGCAGGCCTAGCCCATGTTTTCATAAAAGGTCAGTTCTCTTTTGCTCCATAACGTTAATACATTTACCCTCTGCCAGACTTAAGAATGACATAAACTCATTGGCTTTGCCTCCGAAACCTATTATGCACTACCAGTCTCCAGTCTGAAGGACAAAATCCAAAGACTGCGCCTTTCTTATGGACAATGATCCCTTTTAAAAAGACCTTTCTAGCCCACATCAGGAAAGAGCTATGCTACTCAAAACTTTAAAAGTCAGTCAATTTCTTTGGGGGAAAAGAAAAGACTCCTTGCTTATTCTGAGAAGGCACACCAGAATATGACATTAAGATTACCTGTCAGTTTGCTTCAGCTGATGTCTTTTTAGCAATTGCAAGCTACGCGGCTCATTTCTTTGGTGTGATATGCCTCTCAAGAGATCTCTGGGCTGCCTCCTATCGATGATGTCCTGCAATCCTTAGGGATTCACTAACTAAAGAATTTGAGATTTTTATGTGCGTATATTCTACTAGCATAAACTGTGGGTGGGCATTTTCTGCTTCCAAGCCTCAGTTTTCAGTAGATCACTTTAAATGCAGGAATCTGTAGAAAGCAGAGAATGCCCATATGGTCATGTTTCACCCAAGTAATCATATTTCCATTAACTTTACTAAATCACAAGGCAATTTAGCTCAAAAGCAGATAAATGGAAAGTTTGAAACCGTGTATGTTCTCATGTGTTTCATTATTGAAGAATAAAGGTCCATCAGTGGAAATCAAAGACAGGAAAGCGTCACTGAATAAGAAAATAAAAAACTTTCCATATGAAAGCATCCATCAGTACTTAGGAATACATGGTTTTTAGACATTTACAAATAAAAAGCCCCAATTTTCCCCCAAATTCCTTAAACCTAAGGTACATCTATCACCAAATATCCCACTTAGATTATTCTCCAGCATTAAATATTATACAAATATACCTACTTTAAAATACTCTTAAAAAACAACAACATAGACTTAGAAGTGTCTGAAAGGTTAAATAAACATTAACAATTAACTTTTCAAAACTAGATATAGCTCTTTTAAGAAGTAATTTTGCCAGCTTTTGCTGCCGGAAGATTTCACATAAAAATATATCATATTTTTCACACAATTTTCCCAGAAAGACATTTATATTGTACGATATTTTTAATGCCATATCTTTTTATTTCACTTTATTTTTTGCTTATACTTATCAGTGACCTAAGTAAAGTAAAATTACAAATATACAAAATGAGATTCTATTTGGTTCACACTTTAATATTACCTTTCTACACCATCTGCCTCTGGATTTTCAATAAAAAATCTTTTGGTCTGAAGATCTTCATCTTTGCCAAAAGACAGTTTCTAGAGCTTTGGAAAGTTGTCATGCTAACACAATCACAAAGCGAAATGGCGCGGAGCAGCTTAGGAAGATACAGGAGAGTGGGTGTTTTATTACATTTCTGTACCAGATCATTGTTTCTAGGAGGTAATCCATAAATTTTTAATCCTTCTAGTGTTCTTGAGCAATGTATAAAGGCCGGCTCCTGACCTAGTTCAACCTCTTTTATCACGCTAGTGGCAATAATTTTATTTTGCAAGAGAAATTGGTTACTCAATTATCGTTTGGGTTAACACTTATTGAATGGCAAAGAGTAATTTACGCCTTTCTCTTTAGATAATGAATATTGAGGTCTCCTTCAAGGTCCAGAACAGGTAATATTCATTAAATTCAAGGCTGCAGGCAACATCCAGATGAGTGAACGGCTTTTCATATTGTGACAGTTAATCTCCATTAAATTATAGCATTTCAGTAATTCAGAGTGATTTTTAATGTAGCCTGTTTAACATCAATTTCTATGTTATGAATGCAACTGAGTGGGTAAAGATAGAATTTCCTACTACTTGAGGCTTCAGGATAAATGAATTCAAGTTTACCAAAATAACACAAACCGAATCTGGACCATGTTTGTTATTCCACAGATCATATAGAGTGGTTTACACAAGAAAGATGCCCCAATGAATCCTCTTATCAGTTTTGCCTCAAGTAACCCACATGTTGGAGACCCAAATTAAGACAATATGTAAATAGAAAAACAGAAAGCATTGAACCCTTTAAGTATGGAACATTGGTTTCACCTCAAAGTGGGAGGTGCAATGAAGATAAATAATTCACTCTTAAGGGTATTTCTGTGCAAATTCAATCCATAGGACTTCAACAATTTATTAATATACCCTAGCCATTGAACAATCAAATTTCAGATTCAAGGGAGCTAAAATTCATTAAATGAATTGAATGCATATGTAAAAATGATTATGATGTTAATTCTGTCTGATAAATAACTATTAGTAAATGAATAACAGTAACATAAGACTAGAAGCAACCCAGAACTGAAACTGGGAAGACACAGAAAAGAATTCATCAACAGAAAGAAACTATAGGTTCTGTTATTAGTACTTCCCACATTTTCATATTAATCTAATGAGGCAAGAAAGAAGCTTTCAGGTTTCACAGTCGACACAGCAGATAGATGCATTTACTCAAACTCTTATTGTGTTGGCTTAAGAAACACTTGTATTTTAATATGCCCAAGGGAATAAGGAAGACAATTAAAAGAGGTCTAAGAGTATCTGTGGAAACTCGCACGGAGAAGTCATTTTAAATGACAGCCCTCCATTTTAGCTTAGCAGGTTACTTCGTGATGGAGGTGCCAAATCAATTGCCTAATGGTATAGGCAAAAAATATTTTGGTCTTCAGCCACTTTATGACCCTGCAAATTTGTGCCTATAACCGATTGTAAATGCAGAGCTCTGGCTCGAGTTCTTTTAAAATCTTGACTTATTGTCAAAGCACTAAACAGTGTGTTCTGGTAAATCATATGCTTAATTTTAATTCTACTTCAGAAGACTGAAGTTTTCTTGCTGACTTTCTAAACAATCTGGAGGCTAGATGGAGCTAACAAAGATACCCCAAAGTACATAATTCCTCAAAACCAACAGAGTCTACTTCTCGTTCACAGAATAGCCTGAGAAGGATACTCTGCTCAGCAGGCAGCTCTCCTCTGTGTGGTGATTCAGGGTCCCAGCTCTTTCCATCCTGTGCCTCTGCCATTCCTCATGGCCTCAGAGTTGCCCACACTCAGCCAGCAGAAGGGGGAGGAGAAAGCGTAGAGGGGCAATGTTCTCCTTTAAGCCTCCGCCTGGAGAAGGCAGACAGCACTTCCGCTAACATTCCACTGGCCAGACTTGGGTCATAGAGCCATACCTAACCCAAAGGAGCTCGGGAAATGAAGCCTAGCTGTGTGCCTAAGGCAAAAGAAAAGGATAAATGGATTGTCAGTGGTCAGCAAACAATCTCTACCACAGGTAAGTCAACTCATCTTGTGCCTCTGGGCTCCTTCATTTCCAAGCGTGTAACAATTATGTATACCCAATACCATCTTGAGAGCTTGTGAATATGTATACCTATGAAGCACTTTGAGTTCCATGGATTAGCAGTGTATCCGTTGAATATGCTACTATTGTTTATACCATTGCTATGCTATTGTTATTTGAAACACTACATTGGGTTAAGTAACAGTAAGCAACACAGAACTTTCTACCAAAGAACATTATCAAAAATGCTATGTTAAATGCAATCTTGCCTGGCAATAAAGGGATGAACTAAACAGTGTTCTTATCCCATGTTCTTTTATTCTAGTTACATTACTCCCCATAGACCAGCTATTTCTTTCTTCCTGGTTGAAAGCATTAGTATTTCTGCTCCAGAACTGACAGACTAAACTAGTTCACATATCAGAAATGTAATTCTAGAAAATATCTGGCACCTTTTAAAATACATTTATAAAGTAACATTTTAAAATACAGAGGTCTGAGACCTTTCTGGAAAAACTCTAGGAAAGAGCTACCATCCTAAGTATCTGGTAAGGACAAGTTAATGAATTTTATAGTAAGTCTACAACCTTTGGATACCAATCATTTAAAATAAATATCAGTGGTGAAACAGCAGCACAAGGATAACAGGTTTCTCTCACATGTAGCCAGTGTAATTTAAGAATGTGCCAGGCAGAATGGTAGCAAGATACACGATCTACCTGGAAGCCAAGGCTTGAAGACGCTAATCCCGACTCAGCAAAGGAATCATTATGTGACCTTGGGAAAAGTAGCTTGGTTTCTCTGCCTAAAAAGGCAAACAGTAATAAGCAGATACTTCTAGAATAAATCTTTAAAATCTGAGAGAGAAAGGGAGAGTGAGAGTGAGGAGAGTAGAGAGGGGAGATGGAGAGAAAACAGCTGAGGCGAAAGTTGCAACCCTGAAAAGGTGTGGAATGATTGTTCTGTGCTACACTAGAAACACTATGTTTGCTTCAGGGAGCAGAGAGCCCAAGAATTCAAAATATATTAATACAAGCAAATCAGGCATCATTATTTATTTAGCACTTATGACAAACAAACGCTTTGTTAGATGTGGCATTGAAACAACTATCCCTCCTCTCAGGTTTATGTGACAAAGAGAGAACATACTAGCATTCCGATTAATCCAATAAATAGGTATTAGGCCTTGCCTCTCTGCCAGGCACTGAGAACGTGATGGTGAACAAGACAGACATGGTACCTGCTTCACTGAGCTGGTAAGACACACAAAACATAAGTAAATAAAATAAATTACAATTTGCAGATAAGTGCAATGAAGAAAGTGAGGAACTGAGCCAAAAGGATATCACAGGGATATCAGAGAGAAGAATGTTCCAGGAAGGGGGAACAAGTGCAACGGCCCTGAGGCAAGACTTACTTGGCACATGTACAGGAATAGCAAGGAGGTCAATGGGCTGGGATGGAATCATTGAAAGAGTAATTTATAGAAAATGGAGAGGGAAAGACAGCAAGAGGCCAGACTGGGCAATGCCTCCTGGGCCATGGCAAGGACTTCGGATTTTACACTGGCGAAATGGGAGGTCTGCGACTGACAGACAAAGTTACACAGCTGGTAGACTTGGAACAAAAACACTGATCTTCTGACTTGTATTCTAGTGTTCTTTACCTTAGACCTCACGATTTTAAACGGCAAATTTTGCTTTTTACCACAAAGCCACTCAGAGTGGGAAAGAAGTGGGGTTGGATTGATTGGGGTTTAGATGTTCATATTTTAAATTATTTTTATTTTTAAAAAAATATTTGACATTCATGGAACACAACTGAAAAGGAACTGCAGGTTTTCCAGTGCAGAGTAAGACTCTTTCCCACCTCTGATCTCAGCCACTCATCTCCCCTCCCCTCCCTCTAGTCTCCTTCTTGGGCCTAAAGGACTCGAGTTTTAAGATGACATTCATTCACCAATATTTATTGACACCCTATTCTTTGCCAGGAGCTGTGCTAGGCACTGAAGATGTAATAACCTAAGATGCAACCTCCATCCTCTCAAAGCCTATTGTCTAAAAGACACAAGAAAGGTCTTAAGGTTTGATTCACAAACATAAGGCAAAATTAGGTCTCAAAGTAAATGAGGAAGATTTTCAATCCCAAAATATCCACATTCTCTTTAATATATCTTAAGTGCTGCAAGGACATTAAAGTCAACATTAACATGTTTGTTGAGCCATGTAAACACTTTTTTTTTTTTTGAGGAAGATTAGCCCTGAGCTAACAGCTGCTGCCAATCCTCCTCATTTTGCTGAGGAAGACTGGCCCTGAGCTAACATCCATGCCCATCTTCCTCTACTTTATATGTGGGACGCCTACCACAGCATGGCTTGCCAAGCAGTGCCATGTCTGCACCCGGGATCAGAACCAGTGAACCCTGGGCTGCAAAAGCAGAACCTGTGAACTTAACCACTGCACCACCAGGCCGGCCCACAAACAAGCATTTTGAAGCAATTTTCTATTCCGAGTATGAAAACTCCCTAAAATAGCTTGGTGTTCTTCAGTAGTCTAGCCCTGTTCAACCAAAAATAATAATAAATAAAAAGGAAATGTCTTCAGCTACTTTAGGAAATCTATGTAAGAAAAAAACTAATGAATATGTTGCAAGATGTAATGTACAGCATGGTGACTATAGTTAATAATACTGTATTGCATATTTGAAAGTAGCTAGGAGAGTGGATCTTAAAAGTCCTCATCACAAGAAAAAAGTTTTGTAACTATGCATGGTGATGGACATTAACTGGACCATTGTGGTGAACATTTTGCAATATATAAAAATATCAGGGACCAGCCTAGTTTGCAGACTCCACTTCGGTGGCCCAGGGTCTGCAGGTTCAGATCCCAGGTGCAGACCTAGCACCACTCATTCAGCCATGCTGTGGTGGCATCCCACATAAAATAGAGAAAGATTGGCATAGATGTTAGCTCAGGGCCAATCTTCCTCACATACACACACAAAAATATCAAAGCATTATGTTGTACACCTGAAACTAACAGAATGTGACATGTCAATTAGACCTCAATAAGAAAATAACTTTTTTAAAAGAAAATAACCTAAAATTCAGTTTCAGGTGTGCATTTGGATTTTGTACCAAGGCAATGTATTACCTACTCAAACAATACATATATATCTTTTTAAATTAGGGTGCAGATTGTTTAAATGTTCGATTGAAAGTAGGTAGAGAGAGTAGGGCCCTGTCTCCAGGATGAAGACAGGCAGCCATAGTGTGGAGGAATGGACCCTTCGATAGAAGGCAGGAGTCCCTGAATTCTAATACCAGATCCTCCCTAACTAGTGTGGAACTTGGAGCCAGTGATTTCTCCATCCAGCTTCAATTAAATCATCTGCCATATGAGGATGACCGCATCTTCCCTACCTCACCATTAGGCTGTCAAATGAAAGGAAGCCCTTGCCTTTCTTCTCGAACTTCTACTCATCCCTGGAGCACTAATTCAAACCCTACCTCCTCCAAGAAGTCTTCATACACTTTCCTGACCAGATGGAGTTAGTGGTTCCATCTTTTGGGCTTCAAGAGAACCTTTCTAGCATTGTACCACTTTCCTTGCATTGTTCTACTTCTTTCAGTTTTTCCCAGAGCCAGGAAGTTGTCTTAAACAGTCTTTGAAGCTCCCAAGGGACTACCAGTTCACATTAGGAGTTCAATAAACACTTGCTTAATGAACAGTGAATGAATGGGACATGTTTCCTTGTCTGCATTTGTACACACTTCTTAGATGTGATAAATACATGAAAAGCAATAGGATATATTGGAGTACAAGAAGCAGCCATTTCGTTTAAAACTAAAATTTAAAAAAACAAACTAGTTGGGCCTGATGTGGCCTGTTGAGCATGCACTGTACATCAGCTTTAAACATTTACCATGTCCCAAAGACAAGAATGGTGCCGAGAGATAAGGATATAACTTCCTGCCATATCGGCCTTTCTTTAAGGATAAGCATCACTTCCTAGAAACTAAGGATTAATTACTGACCTGGTGTGCTCACCTCGTACCACTCACCCGCTGACCACCGATCTGCTGTGCTAGCAAAGCATCTCCTTACAGTAGTAAAAGAGCTATTCCTGTCATATGTGACGACTGCTCTTTGTTCCAGGATGTATATAACCAGTTCGTACACCCCACTTCTTAGAGTGCTTCCTTCCTTGGGGAAGGAAGACCCTGGGCTATAGTCCTCAAGCCTGGCTCAGAATCAACTTACCCCAGTTTTGGTTTATAGATTGATTATGGATTATTTGCATCGACACATGATTCTGCAAAGAATGTAAGACATGAATGGATGCAAAATCATAAACAATACAAATACTATGGATTTTTTCTTTCAAAAACTTTCAATTCCGTTGGACTATCTTTTCAATACAAGAAAATGTTTTTTAACAACTGGCGGGGGCGGGGGGGGGGGGGGGTAGTATGAAACAGAGCTCCCTATAGTCTCCACGCCTTGTTTTACTCTTTAGAAAGTACGTGGCTCTTTAAAATGCTCAACAGATGTTTGCTAAAGAATGAGTTATCTTTTTGAAGCTTTAAACAACGCACGACAAACTCAAGCCTTCACGGGCTCTTCCCAAGACTGGATGAAAACATTTCAGTAGGATTCAGACGAGGAAAATGAGCAAAAGTGAACAGCAAAAGACACTCCTGTGTCGTTACAGGCAGGTTAGTCCGGCTTTTTTCAAAAATTTCCTTCGGAAAAACAGCAAACTGCTAACGGCGGCGATCTGCTGAGATGGAGACCGGGGGTAACTTTCGGGTTCCCTCGCTCCCTTCTCTCCGCTTCTCTCTGCCGTCCGAACGGCCCGCGAGCCCTGCAGCCACAGCGGAGACTCGTTCCGCGGCCCAGACCCTTCCGTGCGCCAGCCGAGGCGGGCCCCGCGTCAGTCTCCAGCCTCGTCCAGCAGGAGTTCGGAGAAAGTTCGCGGGCAGCCTTGATCGCGGCGGCGGGACATTTTAGCCGGTGGAACCCTGAATCTCCGCCTGCCCGCTCCGCCACGCGGCCACACACACCGCCCTGGACCGTTGGGCCTCCAGGACCTGAGAGCCCGGAACCCGGAACCCGGGGCGTGGGCGCAGCGGAGCATAATAGCTACGGTGCCGCCCGGCTCGGAGGAGAGGCGGAAGTCGAGGGTGCTGACGCCGCTGCGGGAACTCCTCTTCGAAGGCACCTTCCTGTCCGCGACTCCGCCCCCGCCCAAGGGGCTCGGCTCGGGAATTCAAGATGGAGTCGCTGAGTCGAGCTGGGCAGGAGATGAGCCTAGCGGCCCTCAAGCAACACGACCCCTACATCACCAGCATCGCAGACCTCACGGGCCAGGTCGCTCTGTACACCTTCTGCCCCAAGGCCAACCAGTGGGTGAGTACGGCCGGGCCGCTGAGGTCGCCCGCCCGGCAGCCGCCTCTTAAAGGGGCCGCGCGGAGCGCCCTGGGTAGGGGGCTATGCGGGAGGCTAGGGACTGGAGAAGAGCCTAGCGGACGCCAGAGCGGTGTCGGGGGCGCCAGGGGTTGGGAGAGAGGAGCGAGAGAAGTAGGCCCACCACAGAGGGAAAAGCCGATAGAGGGGAGGATTAGAGGAGAATCTGTCGCTTGAGGTCGGGTCCAGGGACGTGGGCGACCTGCCTTCTTTGCGGGTGTGTTGAAGAATACGAGACGGGTGGGGTCAGAAAGATGCCTGAAAGATTCTGTTTAAAGCTTAGAGGGTTATTAGATAAATTACATATGCATAAAATATAAAGTAAACGCCCCACCCCTCCCCGCAGCAGACGAATAAGAGCCCCCTTCGCAGAGGTCATTTGGATTTAAAGCTTGAAATCCAATTAGTTTCAATTCTTGGGAAAGGGGGGAAGATCAGTCCAGCTTTTATCAGACTACACTGTATTTCCAGAGTTTTGGAGAACATTTCAAGGCACTTAGGAAAAGGGCTTCATGTTAATTGGATTCCTTTGAACTCTTTGGAAAAGAGACCCAGTAAATGTCTCGTTTCAGCTATGCTGCTGGTGATGTCACGTCCCAATGCTTCCATCAGACTAAGTACTTTTGGGCTTTTTTGCACGGAAGGGGGTCCGAAAAGTTACAGTCAGTCTGTTCACTGACTTGTTAACCCCTGTTTGAAGCTTCTTTCGCTGTTTAGATAACATAATATCCCGTTTTCTGGTAATCGACCCTTAGCGAACTCATTCAGCTGTAAACTTTACACTTAGAAAATAATCCGTAAATGTTTGGATTGAATTCGTAAATGGCTGACGTTCACATTTCAGTAAGAAATGAAATCCTTATACTAACAAAACTCTGAAAGATTGTTATTGTGATATGTCCTTTACAATATAATAGAGATACGTAGGTTATATTTAATCAGTAATTTTGTGAAAATCATTTGGCATTTATAAACAGATAATTCGGATGAAGAGAGTTTTCAAAATCATCTCGCTTTACTTTATCTTCTTTCCTTCACCTCATGGAAGAGGAGATGTGGGAAGCCACAAAGAACGAAATTACAGGAGTTTTTTCACTGTAGCTGTTTTAGACCTTGCCTTAGTTTGAATTGTTCTTCATCTTTCTTTTCTTGGTCTACCTATAAATTTGTGAAATACGGATTGCAGACAAATGGTGAAGACTTAGGGGTGGGGATTTATTACTAACAAGCTTTTATTTTTAGTTTTTCAGAGACTTTCAGTATTTTGGAATTTTAATTGTGGAATTCTATTTTAAATATGAAATACAAAGTATAATAACCTGAATTGAAAAATAAGCTGCCATTCTTCATTTGGATCATGGCACATACAGCATAACCAAAATCTTTTCTTTCTTTGTTATTTTACAGTGAATTGTAATTTTCCACAGTTTTGTTTGGGCAAGTTTGCTTTCACTGTGAGACAGCTGATTACCAATTTCTTATACTAATAATATTTGAAAGGCAAGAAAAAGCCTCTGAATCCTTAGGAAGGAAAAGTTTCTTGATGATATTTAAGCTAGGGCAATACTCCTGGAAGAAATCAAGATGATAAATATTTTTTAAAAGTTTTTATCCCAACAAATTCAATTTGATATGACTAACATTTAAAGTTTTCTGACAGCTTGTTGATCCCATTAAAATATTTAGGTCCTGTCCAGGCAGTGAACTGCAGACTAATATGATTATTTGGTTTTTTAAAACATTGTAATTGTTTAAAACCTAAATACACTCTTATCACAGCAAATGAAAGATGATATGAGTTGTACTTTCTTAATCAAAACATTTCACTTTAAGCTAAAAAGAATTTTTTTACTTATTTGTAAGACCTACAGTAATTACATTAAGACAGAGTATTGTCTCAGTATTCATGATTCTTCAATAAAATTCTAAAAGTAAACTAATTGTGTTTGACAGTATTTCTTAACTAACCACAAAATTTGCTGCTCATGAAAATATACCAGAATCCCCCAATGATGAAACAAAGTGTCCTGTAAGATAAAATTTCCTTTTCTTTTTTCTACTAACCTTGATAAACTTTAAAAATGAAGAAATTGTTGTACACAGGACCTTGGCTTTACAACTAAGCAATCTGGGTAAAACATTTTAGCTTTAAAAAGTGAAAGCTAGGAGCGTCCTGGTGCTGTAGCGGTTTAGTTCACACGCGCGCAGGCAGCCTGGGGTCCGCTGGTTTGGATCCTGGGCGCAGACCTGCGCACTGCTTATCAAGCCATGCTGTGGCAGGCGTCCCACATGTAAAGTAGAGGAAGTTGGGCACGGATGTTAGCCCAGGGCCAATCTTCCTCAGCTAAAAGAGGAGAATTGGCAGCGGATGTTAACTCAGGGCTAGTCTTCCTCAAAACAAAAAAGTGAAAGCTAATTCCAGGATTTTCTCCTTAAAATCTAAAAAAGGAAAAGAAGAATGCTGGAGATACAGGCAGGTTGCTGGATTGAACACTGCATATATATTAATAGGCATCAGTAGCATAGAAAGGATACAAAAGAAACTGGTAACAGCAGTTTGTGGAGTGAGACTGACTTGACCTGTTCAAAAGTGGTTAATTTTAAAATAAATGTCAATCTTAAATGTGAAGCATTTCTTCTCCATTGGGACTATTTGGGGTTAGATTATGGAGAAGAAACTAATTGATTCTTTGTTATAGGAGAAGACTGATATAGAAGGGACCTTATTTGTATATCGAAGGTAAGTTTTTTTTTTAAATGATACGTATTTTTTAATCTAAGTGTGAGCAATGTCATATGAAGTGGTTCAACCCTGTTGTACATTTGTCATTAGAACTTTCCTGCTTGACCCTTCAAGTATGCATCCATCTCTAGCTGTGAGATCCTAAGTTAGGTCCCTTCTTTGAGCCTTCCTAGGATTCAGAATAAACAGAACTAGATGTTATTTAGGAACTTAGCAAAATGTCTCAAAATAGAAAATATTTTCTAGTAATGAATGAGTCTGAAACAGATTCCTTTCTCCTTTGCCCCATGTTAAAAAATATATAGAGAGAGAGAGAGTTGAGAAAAATATGTGGACTAGCTCTGTGCAGTAATGTAGTTGAAAGGTCCCACAGTTCTGTGGTTACTGAATGGGAGGTTATCTTCTATGACTCCGGTTCTCTCCCCTTTTCCATCTACCCTGAAAGTTCTGGATTGTGTATAGTGTTTTTGTAATGTGTATTTTTAGTTTGAGAGTCCTTTAGAAAGCCTGGATTATTCATAATTGCACATTTTTATTTTCAACTTTTCACAGAATTAATTATTATCTTAAAATGTGATTGGTTTGCAAATTGCAACTTTTGTTTTGTCAGGCAACTTTTGTGGCCTGAGGGCAACTGACAGGTTGTGATAAATCGCGGAGTGCCCTGTTTCCCTGGATCACTCTTAGGCCTGGCCCTCACTGGGACAGGTTCCTCCCCTTGATTTCTAAAGCTCAGGGACTCAGCAAGAGTTATCACTGACTTCTGGTTCTTTTCCTTTCCTTTTTTTTTTTTTTTGGTATTGTGAGTTATCTTTTAATGATTGCCTTTCCCCATTGATGGTAATTAACAAGAATCTGTCAAATACTCTTCTGAATTTTGGTGTACAGCTTTGAGATCTTGTCTAAACACACTGATCTTTTTCTTCCTTTAAATGTAAGTGCTTTGATATTATACACCAAGCTCTTTATTCTTTGAAACTTTGTTCCCTGTTATTCGTCTTTCACCTTTTAAAAAAAAGAGAGAGACCTTTACCCTTCACCTACTTCATTATTCTTCCTTATCAATGTAAATCTCTAGAAACTTCAATGTTGTTAGAACCTTGGTATCTATAATATTTGGAAAGTACTTTTTTGGCCTATTGTTACAGTATAGTATAGATCCACTAATTGTAGAAAATGTGAAATTTAGTATATAGTGAGTGACTTGATTTAATAAAATTCATGGAGGTGTTGAGTCTAATAAAAGGACACCAAAGAAATTCTATTTGGGAAATGTCAGAAGATTTTATGTACCTTGGATAAAGGTATACTTGGGTGTCAGAATATCACTTTGCAGAGCCCAGAATATCACTTTGCACAGTGTAGAAGCCTGGATTTGGAGTCAGAAAACCTAAAGCTGAATCCTGGTTACGTTATTTGTGTGATTTTGAGTGTAGGCTTTAATCATTCTGAGCTTGTTTCCTAATGTATAGAATAGGATTCTGAAATCTTTCCCGTGTACACAGAGAAACTAATGAGAAACTATGAAGTGTTAATGCATGTGAGGAGTGTCTAAAGGGTCGTGTACTGAATCGCCCTGAAGTGGGAACCAAGGATGTTTCTTATTATAGGATTTGAGGCATTTTCTATCTAACTCACGAGAACTATGGAAACCCTATTTGGTGTAAGAAAAATCATTACTGAAATGGCGGGCAGTCATTATTATAACCAGTCCTGTACCATATTTAAATAAATGATATTTTCATTGAGCAAATGTTTATGAAACATCTACTGTGTGTCTCTCTTGGTATACATCTGAAAAAATAAGACAAAAACCCTATTTTCCTGCAGCTTACTTTCTAGTGGAGAAAGACAGTAAATATAAAAAATGATAAGTAAATGATATGGAAAAAGAGGAGGGTTAGAGGTATTGAGCTTGGGAGCATTTAAAAGGGTAGTTCTCAGTTAGGCCTCATTGAGAAAGTGACAAGTGAGCAAAGGCTTGCCGGAGATGAGATAACTGTAGACGCTGGGCAAGTGGTCTGGGCAGACGCCTTTACATGGAAGTCTACGTGTAGGGAGAGTGGCAAGGAACTCAGTGTGGCTGGAGCAGAAGGAGAAGGAAGAGGCATAGGAGACGGAGTCAAAGGGGGCATAATCCCATCAGCTAAGGCCTTGGTGGCCTTAGTAAGAACTTTGGCCTTTCCTCTGAGGGACTGAGTCCTTGGAAGCTTCTGAGAGGAGGAGGGGTACGATCTGACTTAAATTGTTTGTTTACAATTTTGAGTGCTCCAATTTTAAGTTTTTTGTTTATAACTTTTTAGTATTGTGTAATGCAATAATGTATTCATTCTTTGAAATGGTAGTAAAAAAGTAGATAACATTTCCGCAAATTAAACAGTGACTACAGATTTTTTTCTTATATTAAATCTAAGGTCAGCTTCACCTTACCATGGTTTTACCATTGTGAATCGACTGAATATGCACAATCTAGTTGAACCAGTGAATAAAGATTTGGAATTTCAGCTGCATGAACCATTTCTTCTGTATAGAAATGCAAGCTGTGAGTATATCTGTTGTATTATAGTTTGTGTATTTACAATTAAAATTGAGTGACTTTAGTTTCTATCAGCACATTACTTTTGGAGTTTCAAGTTCCAATAAAAAATATGGTTTATACTCTTATGTTTGTATATGAGTCTCTTAGTAAGAGTAAACCTTCTAAATTGGACTTCTAAATTGAAACACTCTTTTATATTCAATACCATATTACTTAACCATAGTATTCCATAGAATAGCATTACATTGTATTTCTGTTGTTCACTTTTTGAAAATGTTTCATTCTTTGTTTTTGTTGTGACATTGAATTATTGGCTGCCCGTGCCCCTGAGCAACAGAACTTAGTTTGAGAGACACAGATGGAGACTGATACTGATATTTCCATCCACAAAGAAAGGACTGTCTTTGCCCTGATAGTGGTATTTTTCAATCTGTTTTATTTAGTTGAATGTCTATTGGGTACAGGCGCTGGGCCAAAAGTGGTTATACTTTTATGTTAATGACACAGTAACCTGTGGGGCGGGGGGTAGGCAGGCTCTTAAGTCAACTGAGACTCAGAGGTGAGTGGCAGCTACTCAGTTGGAAAGTGAGGATTATAACCCTTTTTTCTGATTCCTAGTCCAGGGTCCTTTTAGGCATTGTACAGACCCTCAGAATGGTTGCATGCAGTCAGCAAAGCTAGAGTGGCCCTTTCAAGAAGTAAAGTCTACCCCGTATGCTTGGCTCCTGTATTTCAATATGGCTACTGAAGGTCTGAGTGCTGAGGACAGAAGACAGGCAGTCTGCCTGGCACTAGCTGTGGGGATATCAAAGGTGCTGATGGGGGTAGAGTGATTGTGCTGTGACTGCCGTCGAAGGAGAGTGCTGGAGAAACGTTGCTTCTCACTGAAAAAGGGAAAGTTACTGTGCTTGAATTTCACTTGACTAGGAGGTAACTAGTAGTGGAGCAATGTCTTCTATAAAATATCAAAAGCTGCTGGAAATTATGCGTTTTTACTTCCCTGAATAGGAAATTACAAGGTTTATTTTGAAGCTAGAACCCCCAAATTCTCCCCAGCTCGCTTTTAAGTGTCTGAGTGAAATAGAATCTCTCTCTTGACTTTTCGTTAAACTGTTTGTGCAGATAATTACCTCTCTGAGATTTTAATTTCTGTGGACATATTGGAAATGCTTTTAACACCTGTAAGTTCAAATGGATTTACTTAAACTAATGTCAACAGTAGAATTACTTCAGATGGCTGTTTTCTTTGTGCTGAACATTCTGTTAGAGGAGAAATTCTGCAAAAGAACAGATCCAGTTTTTTTTTTTTTTTTTAAGAGAAATTGGCTTAATTCTGCTCTTTACTACCTGGAGACTTAATCTCGCCATTGCTTCTAAGAAAACTTTGATTATTAAAGTTGTCAGTAGTGAAAGTTATCAGAGGCCCGTGGACTTAATAACCATTTAGCATAAGCCTGAAATGAATCATGTTCTATTTCTTTCACAAGTAAAGGTTCCTGTGAAGTTGAAGGTGCAACATAACACAAATATAATTAAACTGTGATTAACCGAAATTTAACTAATCAGAACCTCAATTATCTCGAAATATTTCTGTAGTCCATGTGTAGAAGAAAAAAAAGCAAATTATAAGAAAGCAAGCTTATGTTAGGTTTTATTTTGTGAAAATCTAGCAGATACCTCAAGTATAACCTGAGGTCAGCATAAAAATGTCAATATTCTATAACTTTAATGCCACTATAGTATCTTAGATTAATTTGTTGTAATGAGGCGATAAAACATTAGATCATCAGGAGTGTTTATTATATTAATTAGAATATTCTTGAACAGAAAAGTGCATTAATGCATTTTACTTCAGAAAGATTTTCAACAAGAGGTTGCAACAAAGATCTCCTTAGTTAAAAGAAAACTCACTTAACTAGGTTGTTCTGTTCCCTGCTTAATTGAGGGTCATCTCCTATGGGCCATACAGTTTCTGATATTGCTAATTAGAAATCCGAGAGCACATAAGCTTGTTTTCAGACTAGAGAAAGGCCTGAAAAGGTCAAGTACAACACTGTGGCTGTATTAGAAACAGTCTAGAAGAGGAGCTTGGGGACAGGACAGTATTTAAAGGAATAGCTGTATCGTAGAGAAGTGACGAGACAGTAAGGGGATTCTGGGAGTGTTAAGGCCTCTCTTGAGTGTATGTTTTGTCTAGCTAGTCTCAAAAGTGGAAAAATAGTCTTGTCAGGTTAGCAAGCTGTTGAGCTGTTTGGGGATTTGTTCTTTAAATAAAAAGTTAATTAGTGTCTGGTCGTGTATACAGGTAATTATACCTGATTCTGTAGCTGCTCTTCTGTTGTTTTCTTGTGGGAAATACCACCGAGACACCTGACCCATTTTACTCAAGGTATACCTTCAGATCCAGCTTCTTTCACTCAAATCAATTTTTAGAGTTAATATAATAGAAAATTGAACTATAACTTTTTCCAGTTCTAAATTCTTGGTTTGGTTTTACTTTATTTTTTAGTTTTTCTTTATATAAAATACCCACCCCTCCAAGCAAAAGGTAAAATCTTACAGAGAAAATGCTTACCAAGAGCTTAGGTTTGGTGATTCTCCTGAATCTTTCAGACGCAGTCTGTTTTTATAGTAGACTGTGCAAGTACCTTTTGGCAGCCACAAGACCCCAAAGGTGCTCCAGTGGGGGTTGGGAGACTGCAGATTCTGTAGTTATTAAGCACAAGTGATGTTCCCAGAACCTTATTTTGATTCCTGATTTACAGATGAGAAAACCAGAGTCCCAAAGAAATTAAGAAGCTTCCTTAAGAGTCACAAATGTTGTAAGTGACAGAGGCAGAAGTCAAATCTAGGTCTGTTGAGCTTCAAACCAATGTTCTTTCTGTTCTTCTGCAACAGTTAAATTACCTACTTCAGCAGTCCACATACTAGAACAATGCTTTCCAATAGAACTCTGTGATGAGGGAAATGTTCTGTATCAGTATTGTCCCATTATAGCAGCTACCAACCAAATGTGACTGTTGAGCACTTGCAATGTGGCTAGTGCAACCAAGGAAAAAGTTTTTTTCAGTCTGTTTCATTAATTAACAGATTTATTATAAATATAAATAATATAATTTAATATCAAATAAATTTACTTGTTTATTGTTAATTTGTTTAATCAGTTCGCGTTTAAATAGCCATATGATGCTAGTCCCTGCCGTATTGGACAACAGAGACCTAAAGCATGATCAAACATACCCTTTTGTTGTGCCGTATCTGAATTTAATAAGCATATGGGGAGCTTTGGACTAGATTTTTATGTCTCCCACTTAGTCATTCCTTTTTAAAATTTAGAATTGATTTCTGGATACACAGGCTGCAGAAGATATCCCTGAGGGTAGCTTTGCCATGGTAACACCTTTGGTTTGGAATTTAGTTTGCAAACAAGAGTTCTATTCTAGGCTTTGCCATTCTACCGACTGTAACCTTGGATGAATGGTTTAAACCACTCATCTGACCCACTTGTCTTAAAAGGGCATCATGTATATGAAGCACATACAAATAGAAAATATTATAGACTGTGTCTCCATCTTGGACTCAAGCCAAATGATCTCTTTGGTGAAGGAGTCATAAGGACTTTAGTATTATCCAGATTCTCTTATAACCCAGGCCATGATGTACCTCTTCCCATCCCTTCTGGCTAGCACCATGACAAGCTGGGGACTGTTTATTTTTACAAATCTTATTTTCAGACCTTGTAGGGGCGATTACTAGACAGCCTAAGGTATGATAAGTTGAAAATATATATATGTTAAAAATGAGAAATCTTAAAGGGTACAGATCTTTTAAAAGTCTCAACAGAAGCAATTCTGATTATTGGGTT
This sequence comes from Equus quagga, assembly GCF_021613505.1. Classification (NCBI taxonomy): domain Eukaryota; kingdom Metazoa; phylum Chordata; class Mammalia; order Perissodactyla; family Equidae; genus Equus; species Equus quagga. The sequence continues at coordinate 133,395,708 of NC_060267.1, forward strand.
ATGGTGTTCATTTTTATCAGAATACTGGAACACATAGCACCCTCCTGGCTAAAACTTTATATTAGTGTAATGATGTTTTAATCTGTGGACACTTCTCCCTAAAAGGCATTGATGATAGTTTTAGTTTTATCTGTAATTAATTGGGAAAAACCTAGTTCTTTTGCTTTGTAAACATATGCCTTACTACCAATCTGCTGATCTTCTGTTTTCATTTGTAAACAGAATCCATTTTACTAAGTGGATTATAAAACCATTCTTTGGCGACTCTGAACTTCTAGCAGTTCTGTGGCATAGGCACATCAAAGAAAGTATCCTTCAGTCCAGTCTGGCAATCTCATGACAGAAAATCTTTCTGCTACAAACTTTTAGAAATGCTATATAAAATATTAAATGCATGGTTTAGCCAAAGGGAGTAGGGAACATCTCACTGGGCCAGCATCAAAGTGAAAACTGAAAGCTAAATGGGAAGCTTGTGAGCTGGCACTGGCTGCCAGCTATTATGGCGTTTTGGGGGATGGGGAGCTCTCCTTTATATAAGGACCCCATTATAATTACATGGGATCAGGAAACAAGATCTTGAGCCCTCAGGAAGTGGCGAGTTGGAGCTGAGAGAGACGTACCAGCATCCAGCCGGGTCCTCTGATGTGCTACATATTAATAAATTAGAAAGATACTGATCCACCAACCTAGGGAGATGACAGGTAAGCTTATCTATCTCAATCTAGGCTATGAGTTAGAGGGAAAATGTTTCCCTTGAAAATTGTAACTATAAGTCTTCCGTCGTCATACAGATTTGGGATTCAAGTTACCCCATTCATTTAATATCATTTATTACCTGGGAAAAAAATTAACATAAAATTAATCCTCAGCTGGTGAGTACTCTAGGACACCTGGCAAAAGCAAATGCAAACCATTCTGGAGGGATACATCCTTAACCCTGCTTGCCCAGGAATCTCATTGATAAGCCTCATGGTCCAAAATCACAAAATATTAACAGGAAATAATTGAGCCAGTTGAAGGTAGGATGCAACAAACAGCAGGATTAGCCCACCCTTCCCAAAAACTTTAGTTAATGAAATGATCAGATAGAGACTTTAATGGATGTAAATATCAGATGTAGATTATAAAATAAAATGACAGGTAGATTTGAAAAATAACCAAGTAGAACTTTTAGAAATTAAAATCTTAATTATTGAAATAAACTCTCTACCTGGACTCAACAGTTAATTTATAACACCTGAAAAGAGAATTGGGGAACTGGAAGAGACATCTGAGGAAATTATCCAGAATGCATCCCAGAAAGGAAAAGAAATGGTAAATATGACAGAGAGGATAGAATTGGCAAGTCTAATATATGGCAGAGAAGAATTTCAGGATGATAAAATAGATTCAGAAGGAGGGGATATTTGAAGAGATTACGACTGAAAATTTTCTAGAATACATGGAAGACATAAATCTCCGATTTAGGCAGTAGAATAAGACCCCAAGCGTAATAAATGGAGATGAAGACGCACCTGGACACATCGTGGTGAAACATCAAAGGCAAAGAGAAGCAACCACAGGCTGCTTGAGATCGATTATTGGCAAAGAGCACCAATTAGACTGACAGCATATTTAGTTGCAGCTACTGAATTTGGAAGACAAAGGAATAGTATTTTCAGAGTACTGAGGAAAAAGCAATTAACCAACAATTCAATAATTCAAAAGAACAAATAAAGACATTTTTCAGTAAAAATAGAACTTTTTCCTTCAGTAGCCCCTTCCTGTGGGCACTTCTAAATCACCATTGTCCGGTAGGTATCCACTAGCCACATGTGGCTGTTGAGCACTTGAAATGTAACTAGTGCAAATGAATTTTTAGTTGTATTTAATGAAAGTCTTAATTTAGATTGATTAACAGTGCAGTCCTATAGGCTATAGTTCAGAAGTAAGAAAATTGAGCACAGAAGTAAGAAATGAGATTTAAGTAACAATAATGAGCAAAGAAGAGGAGGTAAATCAAATAAGTATTGACTGTATAAAACAATAAAATAACTAGTTTGAGTAAAGGTATTAAAAAGGCGAAGCAAAAATACTAGACAGTAGTAACTTACGATAAAAGCTGTTCAAACTTAAAGCCTCCCAAGACTGAGGTGAGGGTAGATGAATTAATTAATAGAGACTTTTAAAGCAAGTTATGTGTGTTCAGAAGATTCAGGGTAACCATTGCAGAACAAAAAATAGCATGTCTTAACTTTTAAATTAGTACAAACCAAGCTGAGAAAAAAGTAAATAGAAACCGTGGGAAATAGAAAGCCCAAAATAAAATGACAGAAATAAGTAAACCAGTAATTAGAACAAATGTTAAATGAACTAAACTTGCCAGTTAAAAGAGATTCTAAGATTGGATAAAGATAGAAAATTTGCCAACAATGCTATTTTCAAAAGACTTAAAAACTTGGAAAAGTTGAAGAAAACGGATGGAAGGAGATAAATCAGGCAGCTATTAACCAAATAAGGCTGATATGGCCATGTTAATCACACATGATAGAGTCTAAGGTAAAAATCATCAGGGGTAAAAGTTACCACATAATGATAAAAGGAGTAAATTACCTAGAAAATAAAACAATTCTAATCTGGTATGTACCTAGCGCATGTCAGAAATACATATCAAATTTTAAAAATTGTAATTATAGTGAGAGATTTTAACAGACCGCCTCAGTAATTGACAGATAAAGCAGACAATTTAGTAAGGTTATGGGATATTTAAACAACACAGTTAAGTTTGATCTAATGGGCATATTAAAAAACCCAGCTTCTAGCAATTTGGGAATTTGCGTTTTTTTCAAGTACATGTTAGAATTCTACAAAAATTACTACATGTAGGCCACCCAGCCCAAGAAATTAGAAAAAGAGAAATCTGAGTTAAATTGAAGGGAAATATGGATAAGTAAAGATTAATTGCAGAAAGTAGAAATTGCAATAGGACGACAGAGCAAATCCAAAATACAAAAACTCCCCCGCATAACCTGATTGAGCCAACAAGAGCAAAAAGAATGAGGGCAGGCGTTATAGGCAATATTAGGAATAATATATATATTATGTATGTACTACAGCTAAAGGTAGAGAACACACATTTTTTTTAAAACAAGAACCGTGAAGAACTTTTTGCTTATAAATTTAAAACTTAGATTATGTGGTCAATTTCCTGGAAAAAACATGGTGTAACAAAATTTACTCAGGAATAAATAGATCTCAGTTGGCTCACAAACAATAAGATAACTGCTTGTTGGTCAGTAGTTTAAAATCTCTCCCATCTCAATCCCGTCCCAATCTAAAGAAAATGCTGAGTTGTATTAAGTAAATGGTACTAGGATAGTTAGTTTTGCATTTGAGACCAGCCTCTGAAGCAGCAGATATAGGATCTATACATTTCTGATCTTATCACAGGAAACTTATCTCCATAGGCCACTCTTCTGCAGCGAGGAAATGATACTTCTCTTATCCACCACGCCTTCAGTGAGCAAAGCGCCTCACTCAGTATGTTTCTCTTAGAAGGTGCTTTTCTTCAAGACCAGTGTCAGGGGGCCTTTGATTTCTACTTCTGTGGGCATCTCTCAGAGTGGAAGTGGTAACCTGGAATCTGGGTTTTTATATATATGTACCTATGTCTTAATTATGAAATGTGCCAAGAATATTCTCTAAAGTCAGTTCTGAGCAATTTTTTTAAAAATCCAAAATTTGATATGTGAATCAACGAAAAAGTAAAAGCAAGTAAAACTTTTTTTCTCTGTATTACAACTAGACAGTCTACAGTGTAACCTGTTTATTGAAAACAGTAAGATAAAAGTTGTGGTACCATTAAGCTCTGGTAAAGTTAATCCTGACATTTAATTCTATTTCAGTATCGTCTTTTAGTTTTTAAACGAAGTGATTTTTTAACTCAGGCACACACCTTGATTCAGTGATATTTATTGAGTATCTGATTTGCCAGGCACTTTACCAAGTACTATACCATTTCAATTAAAATTATTCTGTACTTTTAAAGAATGTTAGTTGTTCTTAGTCCTTAGGTTCTATTATATTTTCTTAGAAAATCATAAGCAGAAGTCATTAAATTGTGTTAAAACTTTTAGTCAGAACTCTGCCTTTCTGGTAAGGGTCAAGATTCTTAATGAAATATGCTACTATTACTTAATCCCAGTGCTATGCATACTTATTCCTAAAACAACCCTGTTAGTGGTAAAAAGTAGTAATTTAAGATCTGTGATTTGAGAATTATCAATTGTAAATTTGAATGATTAGGCTAGTAATAGTGAAAATCTGATCCACCAGAGAGACTGAGGGTATTTACATTTTTTTCCTGATTATTTTTAGCAGCAATACTGATCCATTAATTAGAAGGAGTATACAGCCTAGATTTTCTCTTCTCAGACCTAACTTTATTCTGTCCTTAGACCAGTGCGTGATGGTGATTTTAGCCAAAAGAGAAGTAATTATTTTATTTTATATGTATGTTAGATTTGGCATCTTTTTACCGAAAGATAATCATTTTAACAAGAACAACTCTTCATGATTCCTCCACCCAACACCTTAAAGCATCAATCTACTAACAGCCACTTTTCATAGTTTAAAGTGTTTCCTATAATCCAAAAGTACTTTTGGGAAAATGAACAAAGTATTTTGCTCTGTAACCTGCTTAACAACAACAAGAAAATCACCATAACAATAACAATTGAAAATAAAAATATTATTGCAATTTAATATTTTTAAGAACTTACCTCCAAAAGCCTGTGAGAAGTACCTCTTCGTTTCTGCTTCGCTTACAACTTTTCCTTTATATCGGGTATCAATCTCTTGATATAGAGCATTTTTAATTAAAATTAGATCACTAGAAAAAGCAGGGAGATTCATTTCCATAGTGTTGAAAATGCTGCTGCCAAATGGAAAGTTTTAGTAGAAAAAATACTGTTGTGTGTGCTTTTTTTTTTTTGTCCCTGCTTGTCCTTTCTCAGTTCAAGGGCAAGACTCAGAACAGTAGAGATGGTAGGTGGCTGTTGGCATTTGGCGCCAATCTTCAGACTTAAAGCGCAGTGCAGAAAATTTCCTTGCAAGAGAAGTTTATAATTTGTCAAGTCAAAAAATGTGAGCTCTACCTCCAAACTGCAAGAGGAATTTATAAACAATTTAAAAAGTTCCACAGTTCATTCTTTGTGATCTTTAAATTCAGCACAGTACTTCTTATTAGCCTGAAGAAAGGCAGGCAGTCTTCAGCCAGCAGCAACACTGCTGTGATTGATATGATTCTGCAATCAGTGAAGGAGAAAGGATCTGTGGCAACTGCATTAGTCTGGCCTTCTGGACCAAGATAAGGAAAGAGCCTTGCTGTTGCCACGTTTGTAGACTGAAAAGGTAAAAGCACCATGAAAACATAGAGTGACTTAGAATTCAAGGCCGACCCTGGTATCACTGTTAGGTCAGATGTTTCAGAAACCCGTGTTGCTGTCTGTCTATTGTAGCTGCTGCTTAGTATTTCAGTAGAGCCTCTACCAGGTGCCTTCCTGTTAACTTTGTGAGTGCATGAATGTTTCAGAATTCTCAAAGCAGATTCTTTTCATTATGCCTCATTATTGGCTTTTTTCCGCCTTAGGTAGTGTTGTCAGGTAAAAAGCAATTTTTAGCTTTCTTTTATTGTGGTGTTATCTTAATTATAAAGCTTTTAATAGTTAACTGTGCATTCACCATTTATCTCTTTTAGATAATCAGTGTTTTCTCTTGTGAGAACTAACAAAGGAAAGCAACAATTACTTGTAGCTAGGAGGCAGAAATGTGTTCTTAATATGTATGTGTATAAGTTTTCACTTTGTGTTTACATAGTGAAGTTCATTGTGGAGGTACAAATTGAAACAACCACTAGTCCAAGGAGTTTTGAAGCCACTCTGGAGTAGGCAGAATAAATCTCGGGACTGAGCCCTTGAGGTTCAGTACCCTGGAGGGTCCGGGCAGATCAAGCTACTTACAGTGTCACTGCTGCCAGGCACGCTCAGCTTTTTCTTTTTATTAAAAGGAAGGCATGGGGGGCAGCCCAGTTGCAGAGTGGTTAAGTTCGGCATGCTTTGCTTCAGTGGCCTGGGTTGGCAGGTTCAGATCCCAGGCATGGACCTGTTACACCACTCATCAGCCCTGCTGTGGCAGCAGCCTATGTATAAAGTGACGGAAGATTGGCGCAAATGTTAGTTCAGGGCTAAGAAAAAAAAAAGTTAAAGAAGGTGACATAGAGTAAGCATTTGCTACCAATTTTTAAAGATTGAGTTACTTTACACACACATATCTGGATTTCTTCCTTTTGTTCTCATGACAAAATGGCGTGCATGGCCACACAGCACCTGCATTCCTGCAAGTACTGATAGCCAGCTGGAGCTCTGGGTAGGACGTGACCCCACAGCTTCACCGATCTCACCACACCCTGGGGTCTCCTATAGGCCTGTGGGCATTTGCCGTACAAGCCTCGGGTGGGTGATCTCTTAGTGAACTGGTGGAAGAATGTGTAGGATGGAAGTTAAGGAAGGCAGCAAAGAACTTCTCCCTTTTCTTAGACCACTGTCTGACCTGTTTCCCAAAACCCAAAGTGTAGATTTTTGGAAGCCTAGGAAACAGGAACTCAACTCCATGGAGGCCAAGAGCCATTCTTCCCACTCTTTGTTGTCCCTTATGACATGTAGAAATAATAATATTTGTGTGAGACACTGGGGTGAATAGACCACAAGTGGGGATTGGACGGATCCAACATTTTGGCACACCGTAGTCACTTGCAGCACACACTGAGGAGAAGCTCTGCCTCAGGGAGTGGCGAGTACTGTGTGGCAATAAATCCTAAGAGCAGAGGTAAAACCCTAGTGTGATTCACTGTTTTATTTGGAGTTGCTCATCATTTAAGAATAAGAAGTTTATAAATAGGAATGATCAATTGTGATATTCTTTGGTTTATTTTCCTAATCCCCAAAATAGTCCAGTGGTCGTTTCAGGTATCTGAATCCTATACTGTTAAAAAGGGACTGTGGATGCTATGTTGCTGGTAAATATTTTCAGACTTGATTTAATTTAGAGAGGGGTGCCAAATTTTAAAATAATAAAACCAAAGAGCTTGCAGAATAGCATTCTTAAATTTCCTGGCATAAGTATTTTAGTCAGTGTTCAATAAATAAATAATTAGAGGGGCTGGCCCCGTGGCCGAGTGGTTAAGTTCGCGCGCTCCGCTGCAGGCGGCCCAGTGTTTCATCGGTTCGAATCCTGGGCGCGGACATGGCACTGCTCGTCAAACCACGCTGAGGCAGCGTCCCACATGCCACAACTAGAAGGACCCACAACGAAGAATATACAACTATGTACTGGGGGGCTTTGGGGAGAAAAAAGGAAAAAATAAAATCTTTAAAAAAAATAAAATAAACAAATAATTAGAATTTAAGTTTTAGGAAGTGGGCTCTTTCTCTGCCACGTTAGTGTTCAGTGGTGTTTTAAGATGTCTGCTCTTTTGGCCAAAGAGTGTAAGCTGCTAAGGTAAGTGAATCAGGTTTACCGGCCTTGCTTACAGGTTCTCTGCATTTCCTCGCCTGCCTGTTTGCCACCTGCCCCGTCTCCTTTTGTGACCCCAGGTCACTCAGTCTTTGGCTCCACACCCTTTGTCCTGTGTGTGTGCGCGTTCTACCACCACCTCGGAGCCTTGCTCTTCTCTCTCTTTCCCAGCCTTTTGATGTGATGTGGAGCCATGAGGCTTATTCTTGTCTTAAAGGAAATGATCTGTCGAGGTAGAGGCATTTGCTTTTTCACTTGCCGGGGCAGGTTTGTGTTTGTATAATCTGTTCCATTCTTGTGTTACTTTGATACTCAAGAGTCTTCCTTATGTCTAGAGTAAGTGTCTTGGGCCATGTTCAAAGCCCATTTTCTTGTTTTTGTTTCTGGTGTAGGGCATCTTTGTCAGTATCGTCTTTAGAAATTTTGTAACTCTTAACACTATTGCCAAAAAGCTTTTATCAAACGCCCTTTTCTTCTTGGTGCGGTACTGAGAAAATCTCCAGCCTCCTCAAATCCTTTTAGAAAGTAGGTCAGATCTAAATAGTAAATGAATCAAAAAGACAACGTGTGCATGAGAATGATTCCCAGCTCTGTTTTTGTGACATTTCACAGGATCTCTAAAACTCTCAAGGGATTTTACAAAGGCTCCAAATTAATTTGGATTTTCTTGATCTTGTGTGTGCCATATACCACTCCAGATGAGAAGGAGAATGAGGTATAACATCAAATCCGGGTGGCCTGCTGGATCTTCAGACAGGGCTCTCTAGGGAAAGGGAAAACTTGCGCCTCAGCTTTTTTAAATTTCTCAGTATTAAATAATACAATACCTTTAATCTTTGTTAGTCTTATTTTTTATACTTTCGAAAGAAAAGGACTCATTTGAAAAGCAAAGAAAGCATTTAATTTTGGATTTTCTTTTCTGCATTTTGATATTTTTCGTGGAAGTACAACTTAAAGGTAATTAAATGTCCTGTCACATCCCCTGGCTCTTCAGTAACTTGCCTGTACAGCATGACCTGGGACAGCTGTTAACAGCCACAATATGTGGTGGATGTCCAATAATTAAATAGTTTGCTTTCATCTTGAGAAAAGCCATTTATAAAACAGGATGCCATCATCATTTGCCATAGCAAAATAATACTGTGTTGCCAGATCCCTAATTCCTCCGTGGTATAGTTAATCAATAAAAAATTATTTCAGGATATTTCAGCAGGCATGTGTTCGTCCTTAGGTGTTAGAATGTAAGTTCTCTTGAGGGAAGAATACTTAGCTTTGGTTTGGAGACAAGGTCCTCTGTGGTTTTAGCTATCTGGCAGACTTGTCTGTCTTTCCTCACCAGTGACAGTGACAGGCTCAGTGGCAGCTCCCTGGGCCTTCTTGCCAGTTGCATGCACTGAGCATTTGATACGTTGGCAGACAGAGCTGATTCTTGGATGCGTGTCTGAACCTCTACAGGTCTGCTTTTGGCAGAATCGAGTGTGAGTCTTATCCTTTACCCATTAAGCTATCATTATGGCTTCCTTATCTTTATTTCTTCTGCAAACATGCCTTTGAAAGTGTTTGGCTCTTTTTTGGCAGTTTACTTGATAATGTACAAGAGAGGAAGGCACGTGTCTTATTTCTAAATTATAGTATATTTCTTCAAAGGAAAAGGGGGGACTTAAGTGAAGATTTGTCAAAATAAGTTGATAGCTCTGGTGGGCTTATTTTGATCATCAATACGGAATTCTTTGCTGAGAGTTTGGTTTGCAGTCCCCTATGAAAACATACTTAAATGCCTCTGTTTAGTGTAAAAAATGTTGTGTGTTCCTCTCTGAGCCTGATATATTGCATATCATAAACTTTTTCTCATCGCTATAAGTTGTGTGGGTGTGTCTATTAGATGAAAACTGGAATCTTTTGTATTTGGACTCTTGTGTTTTTTGTGTTCTTGAGCCAAGGTTGAAAGAGGCGTATTTAGAGGAAGGTAGTTGTGTGTAATTGCCATATATGGTCTCTTTTCAAAGCCCTAGTCTGATTTACTCTATGTTGGAGCAATCTTTAGCTCCTAGGAACATAACTGAGACCCCACAGTAGATAATGCCTAATAATTATCTCCTCTGTAACAAGGCTGCTTCTGTGCTCCTTCCATTGGAATGTGAAAGCTACATTTAATTTGTTGACTTGCATCATGTCAAATATTCCAAAATTTCTTGTTATTCATTGAGCTTTGATTCTGTTTGAAGCATTGGTAGTGTTTTGAAGTTCTGTGAACAGAAGAGGGACTGTGAAAATGGATTCCAAACACGAGAAACTATTCACAGCAGGCTGAAGGCTCAGAAAACAAAAGCGAACTTAGGCTGCCTTGTGGTAATGCATGCAGTCACCTGCAGGACACATGACCAGATGTGGGGTCTGACAGTTAAGGACAGTTTTAGTGTAATTGGAAGGTTTCCCTGCTAGAGAAGCCCCCTCGCAAACAGGGTAGGAAAAAATCGTGATCTTTATTCATTAAAATGAAGTCATTCACTTTGGTCTGTGTATCAATAATGTTTTAATTGACTCTACAATGACAGTAGAAAAAATCCAACTAAGTTTTTATTTCCATTGAAAAGGGAACTTTTAAAGTTATGATTGGCCATGAGTCTTTTGTAGAGTATAATGACATTAATTAAGGATGAAACAAAAAAACTCACCATTAAAACAGCCTTTATTATCCACTGAAAACTAAAGGAAATTGAAGAAGGCAAATAAATAAAAAGGTATTCTATGCTCATGGATTGGAAGAATTGATATTGTTAAAATGTCCATACTACCCAAAGCAATCTACAGATTCAGTGCAATCCCAATCAAAATTCCAATGGCATTTTTCGCAGAAATAGAACAAACAGTTCTAAAATTTGTATGGAACCACAAAAGACCCTGTATAGCTAAAGCAATCCTGAGAAAGAGCAACACTGGAGGCATCACACTCCCTGATTTTAAACTATATTACAAAGCTATAGTAACCAAACAGTATAGTATTGACATAAAAACAGACACACAGATCAATGGAACAGAATAGAGAGCCCAGAAATAAACCCATGAATATATGGTCAGTTAATTTACAACAGAAGAGCCAAGATGTGCAATGGGGAAAGGACAGTCTCTTCAATAAAGGGTGTTGGGAAAACTGGACAGCCACATGCAAAAGAATAAAATTGGGCCACTATCTTACATCATACACAAAAATTAATTCAAAATGAATTAAAGACTCAAATGTAAGACCTGAAACCATGAAACTCCAGAGAAACACATAGACCATAAGATCCTTGACGTCAGTTTTGGCAGTGATTTCCTGGATTTGACACCAAAAGCAAAGACAGCAAAAGCAAAAATAAACAAGTGGGATTACATCAAACTAAGAAGCTTCTGCACAATAAAGGAAACCATCAACAAAGTGAAAAGGCAGCCTAACGAGTGGGAGCGAATATTTGCAAATCATATATCTGGTAAAGGGTTAATACCCAATATATATAAAAAACTCATACAATTGAATAGCAAAAGAACAAACAATCTATTAAAAATTGGGCAGAGGGTCTGAATAGACACTTTTCCAAAGAAGACGTACAGGTGGCCAGCAGGTACATGTAAAGATGCTCAACATTACTAATCATCAGAGAAATGCAGCTGAAAACCACAATGAGATATTACCTTGTACCTGTTGGAATGGCTGTTATCAAAAAGACAAGAAATAAGTGTCGAGGATATGGAGAAAAGGGAACCCTCATGCACTGTTCTTGGGAATGGAAATTGGTGCAGCCACTATAAAAAACAGTATGGAGGTGTCTCAGAAAATTAAAAATAGAACTACCATATGATCCAGGAGTTCTGCTTCTGGGTATTTATCTAAAGAAAACAAAAACGCTAATTGAAAGAGATACATGTACCTCCTGTTCATTGAAGCATTATTTACGATAGCCAAGACTTGGAAACAACCTAACTATCCATTGATGGATGAATGGATAAAGAAGATGTAGTGTGGGCGCCAGCCCAGTGGCATGGTGGTGAAGTTTGCATGCTCTGCTTCGGCAGCCTAGTGTTCAGATCCCAGGTGCAGACCTACACACTGCTCGTCAACCCATGCTGTGGCAGCATCCCGCATACAAAATAGAGGAAGATTGGCACTCATGTTAGCTCAGCAACAATCTTCCTCAAGCAAAAAGAGAAAAATTGGCAACAGATGTTAGCTCAGGGTCAATCTTCCTCACCAAAAAAAAAGAAAAGTACTGTGTATTTATATATACATAACTCATATTCAGTGGAATATAATTCAGCCATAAAAAAGAATGAAATCTTGCTGGTTATGACAACATAGATGGACCTTCAGGGCATTGTGCTAAGTGAAATAAGTCAGACAGAAAAAGATAAATACCTTAGGATCTCACTTATATGTGGAATCTTAAAAAAATAAAAGCCAGTCTCATGGATACAGAGAACAAATTGGTGGCTGCCTGAGGCAGGGGAGTCATGGGGTGAGTGAAATAGGTGATGAGGGTCAAAAGGTACAAATTTCTGGTTATAAAATGAGTAAGTCACAGGGATATAATGTACAGCATGGTGAGTATAGTTAATAACACTGTATTGCATATTTGAAAGTAGCGAAGAGAATGAATCTTAAAAGTTCTCATCACAAGGAAAATATTTTTTGTAACTATGTATGGTGATAGATGTTAACTAGTCTTATTGTGTGATCATTTTGCAATATACACAAATATCAAATCATTACATTGTATACCTGAAACTAATATAAGGTGTGCATTATGCCTCAATTTAAAAAGTTTTTATTAACAGTGGCTTTCTAAATTAATGTACATTGATAGTATCAATATATGTTAATGTATATTGATAGAGTTCAAATAATAGTTATAGAAAAGGGATTTTTAATTTATTTAGAGTTTCTTGTACTAACATTTATATTTCTTATATTCTGTCATTCTTTTAATGTATAATTTTTAACTTTATTTATACTTCTATGTGTTGCTTTAGTCTTCAAGCATAATTGAAGCTCATTAACTTTTTGTTTATATAAAAAATTTTATGTTATTTCAACTAGTAAGGCAATGGGTGTGTAGTGGCAAGACTATAGACCTAAGGATGAGAAGATCTGAGGTCTAGTTCTAAGGCTATTTTTCTCTGATTTATTGATACATCACTTAGTCTTTCTGTGCGCCTCCATCCATGAAAGTGCATAACAAGACTTCTGATCCAAACAAAATGGCATAGACTTGTCTCTCCTTGCTTCTCCCTGTTATGTACAACTGTAAAACCCAGAAACAACACAAGAGACAGTCAGGAGAATTCTGAAAGGTGGAGAGAGGAAGACAGTTTGGTGCAGGACCCAGAACTGGCAGGACAAGACAGCAGCAGAAGAAGGGGACCTAGGCTTGGTGTCTCTTGATCTCCAACCTAGCGACAGAAGGTGGCCCTTATTCCGCCCCTAGATTGAGTGGGAGCCCTGCCAACAGTACCAGAAGAGCCCAGCAAAACTGACAGGAAGGATTGGAAGCCCTAGTGACAATAAGTGGCTACTAGGGAAGTGCTTTCCCACCCTTCCGTGAACGGGAGGTGGGGACAGACGAGGATTCCCATCACAACCAACCTGGCCTGGGAAGCAGTCTTCACCTGCGAAGGTCAGAGGCTCCCTCTCCCACCAGAGGCACCCCAGATGGCCTATCCGTGGGAACTCCCCCCACCCCTTCAAGCAGCACTGGCTGAGAGCCTACTAAATTCCCACCTTAAGAAATTAGAAAAGGAAGAGCAAAATAAACTCGAATCATACAGAAGTAAGGAAAGAATAAAGATGAGAGCAGAAATCAATAACATTGAAAATATCAAAATAGAGAAAAATCAATGAAACAAAAAGCTGGTTCTTTGAAAAAAAGTCAGTAAAATTGATAAACCTTTAACAAGACTAACAAAAAGAAGACACAAATTACCAGTACAGGAATGAAATAGTGGATATCACTACAGGTTCTCCAGACATTAAACGGGTAATAAGAGAATGCCATGGACAACTCTGCATTCATAAACTTGACAACTTAGAAGAAATGGACCAATTCCTTGAAAACCACAAACTACAAAACTCAACCAAGATAAAATAGATAATATGAATAGTTCTGTAGCCATTAAAGAAATTGAATTCATAATTTAAAAGCTCTCCAAAAACAAATCTCCAGGCCCAGATGGTTTTTCTGGAGAATTCAAAGAATTAACACTAATTTTACACAGTTTCTTCCAGAAAACAGAAAAGGAAGGAACACTTCTCAGCTGATTTTATAAGGCCATTATTACCCCGATACCCAACCAAGGCAAAGACAGTACAAACCAAGAAAACTACAAATAAGTATCTCTCATGAACTTAGATGAAAAAGATCTTCAACCCAGTATTAGCAAATTCAACAATATGTAGAAAAGAAATATAAATGGACTTTATTCCAGCTCTACAAAGCTAGTTCAATATTGAAAGTCAATCAGTGTAATCCACCATAGCAACAGGCTAAAGAAGAAATAGGAGAAATATCATGTGATCATATTTTGTGTTTTTTGACACACAAAAAAATCATGTGCTCATTTATGATAAAAACTCTCAAGTTAAGAATAGAAGTGAACTATCTCATCTTGATAAAAAGCATCTACAAAAAATTTACAGCTCACGTCCTATTTATAGTGAAAGGTTAAATGTTTTCCCTCTAAGATTCCAGCCAGCAAAGCTTTTTGTAGGCATAGACACGTATTCTACAGTTTATATGGAAAAGTACAGGCCCTACAAGCTAATAAAACAATCTTGAAAAAGAAGCTTAAAGTGGGAGGATTTATTCTACCTAGTATGAAGGGAATAATCAAGATGGTGTGGTATTGGTCAACGGATAACACTTAAATAAGTAGGACAGAATAAAGAATCCAGAAATAGACCCACACAAATTTGCCCAACTGATAGTTGACACAGGTACAAAAGACTCCTCGATAGAAGATCATTATTTTCAACTAAACAGTTGGACCAAAAAAGAACAATGAACCTTAATCTAAACCTTTTTATATAAAAATTAACTCAAAATGGATCACCAAATTAAATGTAAAAGTATAAACATTTTAAGAAAAAAACATAGGAGAAAATTTTGGAACTCAGGATCAACAGAGAGTTCTTAGACTTGACAGCAAAAGCATGATCCGTAAAAGGAAAACCTGATAAAGTGGACCTTATCAAAATAAAAAACTTTTGCTTTGGAAGGACCTTGTTAAGAGGATGAAAAAACAAGCAAAAGAGAGGGAGAAAATATTTTCAAACCACATATTCAAAAAAGGACTAGTATCTTGAATGTATGAAAAACTCTCAAAACTCAACAGTAAAAAAAAATTCAACTAAAAGAGGCAAAGACATGAACAGACATTTGACTAAAAATATACAGATGACAAAGAAGCACATGAAAAGATGTTCAACATCATCAGCTACTATGAGGGAAATGTAAATTAAAACCACAATGAGATATGACTATACACTTTACTAGAATGGATAAACTTAGAAATAGAACAACAAATGCTGGCAAGGATGCAGAGAAACTGGATTGCTTCTCCATTGCTGGTAGGAATATGAAATAGCACAACTACTCTGGAAAACAGTTTAACAGTTCCTTATGGGGCCAGCCGGGTGGCGCAGCGGTTAAGTGCACACGTTCCGCTTCTCAGCGGCCCGGGGTTCGCTGGTTCGAATCCCGGGTGCGGACATGGCACCGCTTGGCACGCCATGCTGTGGTAGGCGTCCCACATATAAAAGTAAAGGAAGATGGGCACGATGTTAGCTCAGGGCCAGGCTTCCTCAGCAAAAAGAGGAGAACTGGCAATAGTTAGCTCAGGGCTAATCTTCCTCAAAAAAAAAAAAATTTAAAAACAGTTCCTTATTAAACTAAATAGGCAACTACTGTGACTCAGTAACAGTATTTTTGGGCATTTAACCCAGAGAGGTGAAAACTTACGTTCACACAAAAAACCATACGTGAACATTTATAGCAGGTTTATGCATAATAGCCAAAAACTGGAAACACTCCAGATGTCCTTTGACAGATAAATGGTTAAACAAACTGGTATATCCATACCATGAAATACTACTCAGCAAAAAAAAGAGACGAACTGTTGATGTAAGCAACCACTTGGATGACTACTCAGAGAATTATGTTTAGTGAGTAAAGTCAGTCTCAAAAAGTTGCATACTATTATGTTCCCATTTATATAACATTCTTGAAATGACATTATAGAAATGGAGAACAGATTAGTGTGTTTGCCAGGAGTCAGACACAGCGGTGGGGGGGCACCAAGAGAGGAGAGTGTGGCTGTGAAAAGGTGGCGCCAGGGATCCCTGTGGCTTGGAAATGTTCTATATCTTGACTGTATCAGTGTCAGCATCCTGGCTGTGACATTACAGTTTTACAAAATGTTGCCATTGGAAGAAAAAAGGGCACACAGGATCTCTGTTTATTTTTTACAATTGCATGTGAAGCTACAATTGTTTCAAAATTAAAAGTTTAATTTTTTAAAAAAGAATGATGATACCTGCCCTTTCTGTGGCCAAGAGTCATTGTAAGTCTGAAAGGAGGTGCAAACCGGGACGAGCGGTGAGTGTCACTGTGGCGCACATGGTAGCAAGGAGCTATACCCATCCATAGGTTTATTTTGACATACATTCAGTATTCCTACTCTGCCTTATTTAGAAAGTATTTACAGTAGTTTTGTGTATTGTTATCTTTAATAGTAAAGTTCTTTACCTGTTCACCAAATATATTGTGAGGGCTTTCTTAGTGCTGATCATACTGGGAATGAAAAAGAAGGGAAAAGAAGTATAATAGACTGAGTTCAGCTGCAGAGCTTCCATCCCACATGTGAACAGAATTGAACATAGGATGGATCTGGAGCTGGTATTTGTTTTTAAAGCTTTGTTTTTACTGTAATGTAATATTAATTCTATATTTTAAGTTTCAGGGGACTCATAAAAGTTCTGGTGTTTAGTTAGCTGGTAAACTTGGTTTTCATTAATCAGGACCCTTTTGTCCCCACATTTTACTATCAGTTTGGAATGCGTCTGACAATCAGTGTTGGCTCTTAGTTGAATTGGCAGCATCTTTATTCCTGATAATACGTAAAGTAATCATGCATCTTACACTTAGCGGCAGGTTAGGCTCAGTGAGATCTGGTAATAATGTCTAAAACCAACTGTTTTGCAATTTTAATCTGAATATTTTACCTGTCCTAGTTTTATTCAACAGTTTTGGGGAGAGGCTTTTTCCTTCTTTCAAGAAACTGTTAACAGTTTGAGGGTCTGATGGTAAACTCTGTGACATTCTGTGGTAATAGTATATTACTTACATAAACCCAAATGTTGAAACCTTGCTTCCCTTCATCTTTTTTTTCCTTTGTTTTTCAAGTGTCAATATACAGTATCTGGTTTTATGACAAGAATGACTGTCACCGCATAGCCAAACTCATGGCCGAGTAAGTATTTATATTACTCCATAGATTTAATTAATGATATGTGAGAGATGAAAAAATGACTTTTCCTCTTACTTCTCTTTGTTACTGGAGTCTATTAACTCACTTATTTCTCCCCTAATTTCCTGTTTATTGTCTAAAATTTGGAAAAGGCGGAAAAGCTTAAAGAAATCTAAAATTATCTATAGTCCTGCTACTCCCAATGTTAGCATTTTAGTCTGTTTCCTTCCAGTCTTTTTTTTATCTGTACATTGGGTCTCATGTGTCAAAAATAGGATCATACTGCACATCCTCCTTCTCAGGTCAGCAGCATTTTTCCAGGGCATTAAATAGTCCTCTGCAGTATTTCTAATGACTGATGTATCCAGTCCTGCAGACAGATCATAATTTAACCAGAACCTTACTGTTAAACGTGGTTAGGGCGGTCAAACTGCCTAACTCCAGAAGAGATCATCGATGTTCAGTGCACAGCCTAACCATCATATGCAGTGGATCTGATTTAGGTTCTCCCGATGTCCCCTGTAACAAGTAGCACTGTGTCTGGTAGCTGATAGAGAACTTCCACACACATCCATGTTTACTTCCTTTAAGTGAGGTTTTTTTTTTGGCGGGGAGAAAGATTAGCCCTGAGCTAATATCTGCTGCCAGTCCTGCTCTTTTTGCTGAGGAAGACTGGCCCTGAACGAACATCTGTGCCCATCTTCCTGCACTTTATATGCAGGACGCCTGCCTCAGCATGGCTTGCCAAGCGGTGCCATGTCCGCACCTGGGATCCGAACCGGTGAACCCTGGGCCGCTGAAGCAGAACATGTGAACTTAACCGCTGCGCCAACCAGGCCGGCCCCTAAGTGAGCTTATTTCTGACGCGCATTCTAGGTGTAGTAGTCACCAATCCACTAATGGATTATGTTCCGGGAGAGTTTTTTCTAAGTCATAGTCTTGGAATTTGGAAAGTAATTTTCATTGAATTAATGTTCTAAAGGCTAGCTCATTGTCCTTTCTCAAGCTAGCCCACAGAAGCCACCCCCCATGGGGCTTATCTATTTTGCTGGCGCTGCCAGTCTGGATTCTGGGCACACAAGACGCTACGGTGCTAGAGGGGCCTGAGGTGCCACAGAGCTCTGGGCAACAAGCTACACATTAGCAGTGTATTCTGGTGCACTTAGGTTTCCTTTTCAATTTTTGCCTGAATCTCCTCAGAAATGTGGACCTCTCTTCCCTCTCTCTCAAATCAAAATTCCCTTTGCTCTCCTGTGAAGTTTTATCTACATGTTTGGAAGAAAACAATCTTAATTTTTTTTACTGTCTGATTTTAAGCTAATTCTTGTAAAAGTGGAAATAAATCATTGATCCCCAAACCTCAGTTCCAGGTATACTTGGTTTTGAAAGAAGTGCACATGACTACGGCCGAGTTCGTCCAAGCCTGCCGAGGTGTCCCGAGGGGATGGTTACCGGCCTCCTGCTGTTTGCTCTGCTGTGAGCGCACATTGCTGTCTGCTGTGCCATGGGAACTGGTGTCATTCATAGTTGAAAACGTGTTGGCTCTCTGGAACCACGCTTTCCTTTTTAGAACACCTTTTCTCTAAAAAAAGATAAAAACTACTTTTTTACAAGGCCAATTATTTGGTGACTACTTTTTTTGTAGTTTTAAAAGTGACAGCAAAGAGCTTACTTCTGATTGCTTATAAGACACAGATTTGTTGATTCTTATTTATCCTGAAATCCAGAATATTTTTCTTAAGTATCTAAGCTTTGGAATTTATTAACGTGTAGACTTTCTACTACAGATTGAGAGCTTTTGGATTGAGAGAATCTGGCTCTTTTAGCTCTAACAGCTGTTCACAGGAAGCCATTTTGAGCTTTTTTTCTCTCTCAGGGCAAGTGGTACCCCTAATGCCAGACTTCAGATGGTGTAAACGAAGCAAAAGACTGAAGGCCTACCTGAAAATAATTGTTTTGAACCCAAAATAGGATGAGGAAGCAGAGAGGGAACACAAAAGCGTTCACTAGAAATACCCCAAAGAGGAACAGTTGCCTAAGCTTTCAGCTTGTTTTGCTAGAAGCAGGGAGGTATTGGAGTGATTACAGGAACGCCCTCGTGAAACCGTTGATAGTGATTTTTCAAGTGTCTGGCCTATTTATGGCTGAAGAGAATACCTTAATGTTAACATTAACTTTGTGATAAATGGCATTCTGGTCACCAAAGATAAAAACAAACTGCCTTATCTTCCTGTGCTCTGACTTTGCCTGCGCACAGCCTCTGTTTGCTGCGTGTTTCAGAATATCACCTCTGCTAACTAGAAATACAGGAAAATTCTTTTTGGTATGTTATGTCTAAATAAATGTGCCTGTCAGTGCTCATTCTGTTAAAGTTAGTTCTTCCCATCACTGTTTCAATAGCTGAAATATAATAATAATTCTCCAAGTAAAAAATTGATTTATTCCAAAAGATATTTATAAAAGCTGAGAAGCTATGCAGGAGAGCAAGCAAGCTTGTAGACCTGTATTGTCTAAATTTGGAAATTCTCTTTGGTCAGTGGCAAAGTTGAAAATCCACTACACCTGGAAAATGTTGGCTCTCCTAAGGAGGAAATCTAGTCTACCAGAAACTATTTTGAACAATAAAAGCTTCTTTGACTGTTTGCCCACATAGACTGTAAAATTTGGAGAACTCATGGAAATGAGCTTTATTCCTGATAGTCTTAGGGGGTGTATTTGGGGGTTTGAGAGGAAGGGAGAGAGGCGAGACCACTCTTCACAGAGTTCAAATTGGAAGAGGCTTTAGAGTCTAAGCCTCGCTCGTGCGAGGGTCCCTTCCGTACCACCCAGGAGCCTCCCGCTGTCAGCAGTGGTGAGCTGTGTGAGGTGCCCTGTTCCACGAGTGAACAGTGGTGATTATTGGGAATTTTCTTCCTTTGAACCAAAATCACAGATCCAGTCCAGGTCAAGAGAGAGGTGAATACCAGCATGGGCAAGCCGGGCATCACGGCAGGAGGTAGGTAGAAACAGGCTGTGTGACCGGAGTCCCTGATGAAGGTAGATTCAGACTGGTGCGGCCTATAACTGAGTATTAGTGAATGTCACTTTAAATAGTACTCCTTTTTTTCTGATGATTAAAGGAGTGCCTGTTAATTATGGAAAATGGAGAAAAGTACAAAAAAAGAAAGTGAAATTACTTGTAATCCACTATCCAGAAATAACCAATGTATGTCTCTGCAGTCTTTTTTTCCTTTGCAACAGGCCTCACGGTTGTGACAGAACAGTATTTCTTTCCCAGGAGTTGATTACCAGTATAGACATAAAAGAAACAATATTTATTCTAAGTGGTCTGTTCCTCATATCACATACCAGTCTTGTTTCAGTCTACCATAAAGTTCATGATTCTGTGTTCGTTTTAGAAATAATAATCCTATTAAGAGCTATAAAAATCTAGTTAGAGAAACACCACCATTACCTTAAAGCAGCATTTTCCAAACAGGAATTCTGCGTTCAAATAAATTTGGGAAAATCTATAAGCCCACCGTTCTTGGAGAATCATAGTACATTTTAGCCTGTTAAAAACTCAGAATGATTCTGATCACTAAGTGGGTAACTGAGGTCAGGGTGATTGTGGCAGTGCTCTTTATTTTGATTGGTATTGCTTAAGCTAATTCTGCACTTGAAAATACATAAAGCAAGAAAAGTCGATGGTTAAGAATACCACTGGTAGGGTCGGGGTCTTCAGATCTATCTGTGGAGTTTCATTTCTTACGAACATCCTCTCCTCCATATATAAAGGTCTGAAACAATTACAGCAAAATGTTAGGAACTGAAAGGTGGGTGGTGAGCACATGGATATTTTACTGTTTCTTATATTTTTATTCAAGCTTGGAATAAAAATAATAAATTTTAATAAGGTAACTAATCTTTTTTTCTTTTTTCTTTTCTTGCTGAGGAAGATTCACTCTGAACTAACACCTGTTGCCAACCTTCCTCTTTTTGCTTGAGGAAGATTGTCCCTGAGCTAACATCTGTGCCCATCTTCCTCTATTTTGTCTGTGGGACACCACCACAGCATGGCTTGATACGGTGGTGTAGGTCCGTGCCCGGGAACTGAACTCATGAACCTGGGCTGCTGAAGCAGAGCGCACAAACTTAACCACTACACCACTGGGCTGGTCCCAGCCTTTTTTTTACTTTTTAAGATTCGTTCAGGTTTCAATCCCAATTGTAATAAATAGGCCTACCTGGGTATTATGGACACAGTAACAACTTGATAATTGTATTAACTGAAAACTTTCCAGACAGTGATGATGATAGGCAAGAAACAATTCAGTAGTAAGAGGTTTGTTTTTATTGAGGAGGAGGATTAGGACAAGAATAGGCCAAGGCCACTCAGTGTCAGTTCACTGCTTTAAAACAGCCTGCCCAGGAACTCCCATTAGCATATGTGGGCTGGTTCTTTTATTTGAAAACATTAGGTCAAACAATATTAAACAGATTTTTTTGTTTAAAAAACAGGAGTAGTTGTTAGTCATCTACTCCTGGGATGAGGTAATTGAGGCTTTCTTTTGTATTGCAAGGACAGTGTTATCATGTGACTTTCTTCCTATACCCTTGGAAGATGGACATCAAAAAAATTCTTGGGTCAGATTGTGTCTAAAGAAATCTTTCTAAAATCTGGTTCTCCTCCTCTAGTGTTGTAGAAGAGGAGACACGGCGGTCCCAGCAAGCTGCTCGGGAGAAGCAGAGCCCCAGCCAGGCCAATGGCTGCAGTGACCACAGGCCTATCGACATCCTGGAGATGCTAAGCAGAGCCAAGGATGAGTATGAGAGGGTGAGACTCTGCGTGCTGACCGGGAAGACCGAAAGGTGGGGAGGAGACCTGCAAGGGGCTGATGGACTGGGAAAGTCACCTCCAGGGCCAGCAGAAGTAATTAGTCAAAAAGAAAACGTATCTTACAGTTTCAACCCTAAAAGATAAGGAAAGAAATTTGCTTACCTCAGAGTCCTTGACTCGGCATGAAAATTTAGAATGCTCTTTTTCTATTTCTGTAAAATTACCTGGGAGAAAATGGTTTTGGAGTAAGGAAGTTAGTCTGCAACAGGTAGGTCTGGAAAAGCTTCATGCCTCTTCTTCACCCCTGCATCTCTGCTAGGTCTTAGGAATCTCTGTAGTCTTTGAAAAGTATTCTGGTAATTTGTACTTCTTAATACTAAAGAGTATGTTTATGGTCTGAAATTGGTTGTAGGTGGACCGCCTCATTAAACATCATTTGGAATTTTACGCAAATGAGAGGCTTTTCTAGAATTCATTTTTTTCCTTTCTATTTTGTATTTTAGTTTAAAAGTTAACTGATTATATTTTCTCCCCAAAGTTGAATAAAACGGACGTTGAGGTGCATTCGTTAATTTATTCAGTACATACTTATGAACTGGCCACTATGAGCCAAGCATGGATATTTCCTCAGTGGTCTTCAGACCATGCAGCTTTGGAACTGTCCTGGCTTTTCACTTGACATTAGCACTTCAAAGCCCCACACTTGACTGGAGTGAGACAAGGTTTCCACTGCTGGCACTTTGTTTCAGCAGAATTATACTTGTCACCTTACTCTTCACTAACACTGGGTTAAGTACTTTTCTCTCATTTCTTGTGTAGTCCTCACCGCACCAAAAGTTCAAGGAACAAGGTGCAAACAACAATCTCTAAGACTGGGTTTCTCAAAAAGTGCTACTCTAACACGAGCCTCTATGTGTTAACAGGTGACCCTTGAAAAAAGGTTGCGGTTGGTCAGATGAGTTAAGGAAGCATTGTTAGCATGGCTGTCCCTCCCCGTCCCCTTGGCTTACAGTGCTCCAGACTGAGGTCCAGTAGTGAATAAAACAGTAACGCCAGTTCCCGGGTTGATTTGACCACAGGACCATTTTTCATGTACTACTCTTTTTTTTTTTTTTTTTTTTTGAGAAAGATTAGCCCT
>NC_060267.1:133418813-133525980 GCF_021613505.1 Equus quagga
TTTTTTTTTTTTTTTTTTGAGAAAGATTAGCCCTGAGCTAACATGCACCACCAATCCTCCTCTTTTTGATGAGGAAGACTGGCCCTGAGCTGACATCTATGCCCATCTTCTTCTACTTTATATGTGGGACGCCTGCCACAACATGGCTTGGTAAACAGTCTGTAGGTCCACACCCGGGATCCGACCCAGCGAACCCTGGGCTGCCAAAGTGAAACGTGCGAATTTAACCACTGCACCACTGGGCTGGCCCCCACATGCTACTCTTTAATGTCTCAAGAATCTAGAGTTCAGGGAAGAAACTTTGGAAACAGTGCTCTGGAAGATGGTTTCCTCTAACTAAAAATAAAGCGTCATATTCACCATAAACTATAGTAAATGGTCTATGTTCAAACACCAAAGCAAGTCCCACTTCTTGGGTAGAGAAGTATGCATTAGAGCCCATGAGAAGTTTCAAGTTGTACCAAATGCCTCAATGTCTCATAGAGAACCAGGAGGAATTTATGGATCTGTGAAAATTAATGTAAGAAAAGCAGTCTTCTCTATAATGAATTCATTGATTCTTAGGAAACTGGATGAGAATAAATTTCAAGAATCATTTTCTGAACTTTTAGGTTACCTTACATTCCCCAAATTCCCTCTCATGTCCTTAATGAAATCTGGGTATCTACATAGAGTCCTTTTTCTGTTTTTATAGAGGCCTTTCAATGTTCTGATAACAGGTAGCTAGTAAGTTCAGGCCTCTGTTACCCGTTCCTAATGATGACTAGATTAAGGTGCCACCCGGGACAGAAAGCGCAGGTGCTGCACGCTGGAGCAGACACTGCAGAAGGTGGGCTGGCTTACTCCAGGCTGAGAAGTGAATAGCCACAAAAGGAGAGGAGGAACTCAAGCCTTGTTTTGTACACAAAGCTGTAAAGGGACTCTAGGTAAAGCAGGCAGTCAAAAAATCTGAGATGATTTCTAGTTAATACACATTGCAAAAGTAAGACTATGGAGAGCACAATAATTACTGTTGTAAACAAAATTCTTCCACAGTATGGAAGAAATAAAATATCTGTGGTTAGATTAAATCTTTGGGAATTTAATTAAATCTTTGATACTTAGTTTATAATGTGTTTTTTGTTTTTGAAAACTGTCCGTAAGTAGGTGGAGCTTTCTTATCTGCACTTGCCTGTTATCTAAGTAAATGGAGGTGGGGTTAGCGGTGCCGTGCTGTGAGTTCCTGCCTCTATGTGGATGGGCCTCCCCAGCTGCCGGGTGGCTCCACGCGGCCCCTTGTGTATCTTGAGGTGGAGACTGAGGAGGTGGGCAGTCAAGCGCAGAGGCGCAACCTGGCCTCGGTGGTGGGTTTAGTCCCAGTTCTAAATCTCCCCTGCCCGGTGTGTATGACACAGTGAATGAAATGCCAGACTTTGCGTGAGGAATTTATAATAGAGACTGTTTGAAAATAAAAAGTCTCTCTAGTAAACGTTTTCACCCCGAGTCCTATAGTTTGTTTGAACCACCTTTCCTATTTTTAATGTAAAGAAAGATAACTGAAACTGGTCCCTTTCTGAGTTGCTTCTGGCCACAGGATGTAATCCTGGATTTTGGTAGGGGAGGGTGGTTTGTTTTGTTTTAGTTTAATTGCAAAAAAACCTTTTTAAACCCATAATTTTTTTTGTTCTTAAAAAAATAGGAACACCATTATTTTTCTTAGGTAAGCAGTACATATTAAGTATAGACAATTTTATATTTAAAAATTACAATAGAAGAAAAAAACATAAGGCCACCACCTAGAAATAAATTACTGCTAATACCTTGTTATGTATCCTTCCAAAAAATATGTATAAATATGTCCCAGTGTTTTGTATGCTAGTTTTATTAGCTAGTTTTAAAAGTAGTTTTTATTAACTCTTTTCTAACCTATTTTTTCCCCAAAGAACAATATCTTTTTAGGACGGTGACTATTCATTTCACAGGGAGTATGTGAGATTTCATTTGGAACAATTAAAAGTTTTTGAAAAAAAGGACCATGATATTAATAGCTGTGTATTTTTCCTTCTGTGCCTTATATAAATAATAGCCTAGATTTTTCTGACTCTTTCTATTAAGAACTCAGAAATATATCCTTGTAGCTAAGTCTTCATATACAGCATTTTCTCTTAAGGTAAGTTACTTGCAATGGAATTAGTGGATCAAAGGATTTTGACATTTTTAAGGCTTTTAACCAGGTATTATAAAATTACCGTACGGAAAATTTGTTTGTGATTGTTCATTTCCCCTAATCCTTACAAACACTGGAAACTGTCATTAATAAACAAATTCAGAATAAACCTTCCAGGAAGGGCCCTGCACACATTTAAAAAAAATTTGAAGTTCTGGACATCTTTTAATGTACAACCCATCTTGTAGTTCAGGTTGAGTTAAGTAAGTATTGCAGACTCAAATGCCCCAAACCACATGGGCTCTGGCAGTGCCTACAACAGGCCACAGTGGAACTGACACGAACAGAGCTTGTCCTTATGTCAGAGGGTCAGTTGCAGCTCAGCTCCAGCATTCCCCATAGTATGTTGATACAGGTTGATGGTGATGTTGCACAAGGAGATACGTTGAAAGATAAGATATTTCGTAGGCTTTCACAGACTGTTTTCCTCTGTTTAAATGGGTAACACTGAGTAAATGGTGTTCTGAAATAATATAAGGATTCAGTAATTTGAATAGAAAAAATGCGTATCATCCATTACTTAACATTCTATCCTATGGTAAGCACATATATTTATAGTATGGTATCAAGAAAATTAATGTGTCTCTGGATTGAAGTTTAGGGCTTTTTTTTTCTTTTTAACTGGTCTCTTGAGTGTTCTCAACTGTTTTTGGTATCTGTTTTGGCATTGATAATGCTCACCAGACGCTGGATCAGGTAGCCCAAATATAACTTGTTTCTAAAATTCAGAATTCCATGTTCATCTAGTGATCACATTTTTAGGATTCTCTTTAAGAACAAAAGTATTTTCACTTTTAGTGTTATATGCATGTTAATAGGAATTTTAAAACATTTTACTTTAAAACATGAATGTTTTATCATCTGTGATAGTAATGTTTAGAGACCTTTTTAGTTTAATTTTTAAAAGTATATGCTGATTTCAACAAATGATGTTGAAAACAATTGACATTTATATGCCAAAAGAAGTTAACCCCAACCTAAATGTAACATCTTATACAAAAATCAACTCAAAATGGATCATAGATCTAAATGTAAAACATAAAACTATAAAAATTTAGAAGAAAAGTATATGCCATATGACCCAGGAATACCACTCTTCAGTATTCACTCTAGAAAAATGAAGCTTTTAGCCACACAAAACCTGTACACAAATGTTCATAGAAGCTGTTTTCACAATCACCAAAAACTAATGTATAGCTCAGATGTCCTTCTAAAGGAGAATGGTTCACAAAGTATAATGTGGTCATACAGTGGAATATTACTCAGCGATAAAAAGGAATGAACTATTAATACCGTATAACAGTTTAGATGAATCTCAAAGGTACTATACTAAGTGAAAGAAGCTAGCCTTCCATTTTTTACGACATTCTCAAAAAGACAAAACTGTAGTGACAGAGAACAGATCACTAGTTTCCAAGAATGAAGGGAGGAGCGAAACTGCAATGAGATGGACAAGGGAGGATTTTAGGAGGGTGGTGGAGCTGTTTTATATCTTGGTTGTGGTGATGGATACACAGATAGAACTGTACATCCCAAAAATGTTAATTTCACCATATGTTAACTTGAAGAATAAAATGGAAAAGAATCTGTAATAAGTTAATAGCTTTGGGTTTTCCTTATAAAAATAACAGTTGTTCCTAACACTATTATCTAAAATCAAGTGCTCAGCTTTCTAGAAATTTTATTGTGTAAGTTATTTACATGCGGGTCCAAAGCAAAACATTTGGGGGGATTTTTTGCTTGTTTTTTAAAAAGCATTTCTGCTAACATTGAGTGCTGTTTTGTGAGCCAGATAATAGCAATCTTTTTTATGTGGTATACTTTTCCTTTCAATTTAAGAATCAGATGGGTGACTCCAATATCTCCAGCCCTGGGTTGCAGCCGAGTACTCAGCTCTCCAATCTGGGAAGCACCGAGACTCTAGAAGAGACGCCATCCGGGCCACAAGATAAGGTGTGTACAGCTAAAGCCCCAGCTTTGTCCAAGATAGCAAAACACAGAGGAGCATTGTGTAAGGATTTTAATGCAGTACAAGTTTGATTTGTCATTTATCTGTCAAGGGACGTACGAGCGGCAGCATAGTGACATCCACTCATGTCATTTCCCCTCATCCATGTAGCTATCTTTCATCTGAATTTTGCAGTAGCCTCCTGTCTGGTTTCCAGCTTTTTTGGCCACTCTCTTACCTATTCTTAACACCGCAGCCAGAATAATCCTAGTGAAACATAAGTTAGATCATGGCATTCATCTGCTTAAAGCTCCCCAGTCATGTTCCATCTCACTCAGATAAAAGCCATGGTCGTGGCAGTGACCCACAAGGCCCTTCCTGATCTCCCCCCCCACCCTGGCCTCATGTCCTACCTGTCTGCCTTGCTCACGTGGCCCCAGCTCGTCGTTTCTTGTGCCTTTACACAAACATGGCAGACTTGCTCTGCCTCAAGACAGGCCTTCGCGCTTGTGGTTCCCTTGGCCTGGAATCCTCTCCTCCCGGATGGGGCTTGCTCCCTTACTTCTGTCAGGTCTCAAGTGTCCTCCATATAGGTAAGGCCTTCTCTGACCACCCTATTTTTAAATAACAATCCTTGCCTATCCCTGTCTCACTGTGCTTTATTTTCTCCCCAAGACTTCTACCCAGCTAACATGGTTTATGGTTTTCTTGTTTATTCGTTGTGTCTCCTCCCACCAAAATGTAAGCTCCCATCAGGGCAGGCAGTTTTGTCTACCTTGTTCATTGCTGCCCTCAGCATCTAGCATTGTATATATTTATTGACTGAATTAGTTCTGTTTAAAACTGATGGCTTGATAAATGAAGAGATACCAAGTAAAACCCATAGTTTTTTAATTAAACTTTTTATTTTGAGATAATTCAGTTGTAGGAATAATGCAGTTGTAAGAAATAATACAGAAAGATGCCATGTACCTTTACCCATTTCCCTATCGCTAACAGCTTGCAAAATATAGTACGCTATCACAACCAGGATATTGACACAATCTGTCAATCTAATTCACATTTCCTCTGCTTTATTTGTATTCATTTGTGTGTATATGTGCACGTATGTATTTAGTTCTATGCAGTTTTATCTCACATACAGCTTTGTGTAGCCACCACTACAGTCAGGATACAGAAGACTTCCATTACAAGGATCTTTTGTGTTGCCCTTTTATTGTCACACTGACTTCCATCATGCCCTCACTGCCTTACCCACTCCTCCCATCCTTAACCCCTGGTAGCCCCTAATCTGGCAGTCTCCAGTTCTATAATGTTGTCATTTCAGGAACGTTGTATAAATGGAATCATACAGTATATAATCTTTTGGGATTGTCTTTCTTCACTCAGCATAATTCCTGGAGATTCATTGAAATTGTTTTGTTTATCAGTGGTTTGTTCCCTTTTATTTCTGAGTAGTATTCCTGATACTGAAGTACCACAACTGGTTTAACCATTTTTAACCATTCACCTGTTGAAAGACATCTGGTTGTTTTCCGTTTGGGGGTATTACAAATAAAGCCTCTGTGAACCTTTATGTATAGGTTTTTGTACATAAATTTCCATTTCTCTGGGCTAAATACCCAAGAGTGCAAATGTTGGGTCATTTGGTAATTACATGCTTTAGTTTAATAAGAAATTGCCATATTGTTTCCCAGAGAGGCTGCACCATTTTACATTCCCATCAGCAATGTATCCGTAATGTTTTTAAGTATTTAGTTGGTAATTAACTTAAACTAGATTTTGTATACCACATTCTTGTGCTCCATTTTTGCTGTATTTGGATTTAGGATCCTAAAGCTCAAACATAAAATAAAAGCAGTGCTATGTAAAATTTTATTTTTTAAAAATATATGTGGAGGGAGGGAGGGAAGAAGCAGGCTCCCTAGATTCCTTCTGGTCTGGTTTATCAGCCATGACTGTTCAGTGGGCCACTCACTTCCCCTTTTCGAATTGTGAATCATTTCCCCTTTCCTTTCTGATTCAAGGGGTTAAGAATTCTTGCACTTGTTAACTCACAGAGTTATTGTGAGATCCAAATGAAAAAATGGACCCAAAAAATGCCTAAACAACCCTAAAGCACTGTCCACTGACAGATGAGTGTGACAAGCCATAGACGCTCAGCCTTTCAACAGAAGCACCAGTGATGGATCCATAGATATACAGAATTCAAGTGGGCACTCAGAGAATTGTACCAACTAATGTGAATAGTGCTGATCCTGTTATTTCTTCATTTTTCACATAGTTTTAAAATCCCATTTTATAGGCCAAAGTGACAAAACTTTGTAAAATGTTGAGATCTGGAAGTTGTCAGAAGCCATGCAGTTTGCTAAAATTACCTTAAAATCCGTAAGCAGCCTGTACACATAGATAGTACGTTTGTTTTGTAACACTGCCATCTAGTGCTGAGGGGCAGATAATGCCGTCAAGCCTTAATAGTATTAAATTCCATTTCAGTTTCATAATTCACTTATTAAAATTCCCTTGGGACTTATTTCCCTAATTTGTTTTGTATTGTTCTTTGGTTCCTGTGTTTAAGAATAATGCGTACCTTCTAGGAAAGTTCCTCAACATAATAAAGAACATATATGACAAACCCACAGCCAACATCATACTCAATGGTGAAAAACTTGAAAGCTATTCGTCTGAGAACAGGAACAAGACAAGGATGCCCACTCTCACCACTCTTATTCAACATAGTGCTGGAAGTTTTAGCCAGAGCAGTTAGGCAAGAAAAAGAAATAAATGGGATCCAAATTGGAAAGGAAGAAGTAAAACTGTCACTATTTGCAGATGACGTGATTCTATATATAGAAAACCCTAAATAATCCACAAAAAACTATTAGAAATAATCAACAAATGGAGTAAAGTTGCAGGGTACAAAATTAACATAGAAAAATCAGTTGCATTTCTATATACTAATAATCAACTGGCAGAAAGAGAAGTCAAGAATACAATCCCATTTACAATCACAACAAAAAGAATAAAATATCTAGGAATAAATTTAACCAAAAAGGTGAAAGACCTATGCAGTGAAAACTGTAAGGCATTATTGAGAGAAACTGAAGAAGACATAAAGAAATGGGAAGATATTCCATGTTTATGGATTAGAAGAATAAATGTAGTTAAAATGTCCACATTACCTAAAGCAATCTACAGATTCAGTGCAATCCCAATCAGAATTCCAATGTCATTCTTCATGGAAATAGAACAAAGAATTCTAAAATTCATATGGAACAAAAACGACCTTGAATACCCAAAGCAGTCCTGAGAAAAAACAACAAAGCTGGAGGCATCACAATCTCTGACTTCAAAATATACGAGAAAGCTACAGTAATCAAAACAGCATGGTACTGGCCTAAAAACAGACACACAGATAGTGGAACAGAATTGAAAACGCAGAAACAACACGACACATCTTTGGACAGCTAATCTTTGACAAGGGAGCCAAGAGCATACAATGGAGAAAGGAGTCTCTTCAATAAATGGTGTTGGGAAAACTGGATGGCCACATGGCAAGAGAATGAAGGTAGACCAGTATCTTACACCATACACAGAAATAAACTCAAAATGGATCAAAGACTTGAATGTAACACCTGAAACCATAAAACTCCTAGAAGAAACTATAGGCAGTATACTCTTTAACATCAGTCTTAGCAGCATCTTTTCAAATATGTTATCTACCCAGGCAAGGGAAACAAAAGAAAAAAATAAACGGGACTACATCACATTAAAAAGCCTCTGCATGGCAAAGGAAACCATCAACAACAACAACAAAACCACCAACTGGGAGAAAATATTTGTAAATCATCTATTTGGCAAGGGGTTAATTTCCAAAATATAGAAAGAACTCATACAACTCAACAATAAAAAAATGAACAACCTCATCAAAAAAATGGGCAGAGGGTATTAGCAGACATTTTTCCAAAGAAGATACACAGATGGCCAAGAGGCACATGAAAAGATGTTCGACATCACTAATTATTAGGGAAATGTAA
The DNA here is from genome assembly GCF_021613505.1 of Equus quagga. Taxonomy (NCBI): domain Eukaryota; kingdom Metazoa; phylum Chordata; class Mammalia; order Perissodactyla; family Equidae; genus Equus; species Equus quagga. Next base: position 133,427,005 of record NC_060267.1, read on the forward strand.
ATTAAAACTACACTGAGATAGCACTTCACGCCCGTCAGAATGGCTATAATTAACAAGACAAGAAATAACAAGTGTCAGAGAGGATGTGGAGAAAAGGGAACCCTCATACACTGCTGGTAGGAATGCAAACTGGTGCAGCCACTATGGAAAACAGTATGGCGATTTCTGAAAAAATTAAAAATAGAAATACTATATCATCCAGCTATTCCACTACTGAGTACTTATCCAAAAAACATGAAATCAGTAATTCAAAAAGATTTACGCACCCATGTTCATCACAGCGTTATTCACAATAGCCAAAACGTGGAAGCAACCCAAGTGCTCATCAACCAGTGAATGGATAAAGATGATGTGATGTGTCTATATATTCAATGGAATACTATTCAGCCATAAAAAAAAGAGAAAATGGTGCCGTTTGCAACAATATGGATCAACCTTGAGGGTATTATGTTTAGCAAACTAAGACACAGAAAGACATACTGTATGATTTTACTCATATGTGGAAGATAAACAAACACACACATAGATAAGGAGAACAAATTAGTGGTTACCAGAGGGAAAGGGATAAAAGGGGCACATTTTATGGTGACAGATTAAAACTCGGCCGTTGGTGGTGAACATGATGCAGTCTATACAGACACTGAAATATAATGTGATAAGTCAATATGACCTCAGTTAAATAGTTTTTTTAAAGAGAATAATGCATCCCTTTTGGTGTGCCCAGTGCACTGACCAGGTAGGAAATCTGACATAGACACAATAGATCCAAATAGAAATTTGAAATTCTCTAAATAGCAAGAGCTGTAGGTGAGGAAGGAACAATGTAAAACCTGATACAGTATATTAGAATTTTGTTGGGCCCCATACATGCTGTTGCTCACTGAATTCCATTTCCCAAGGGGAATGGTACGCCTAGCACTTGGTTTAATCAAGGCATTACAAAACTCAAAATCCAGACTTTAGGCATATTCAGACATGAGGAAAGAATGAACTTTCAACCTTTTCTGTGGATGGATGAATCCATGAATAAGCCCGCTACTAGGAGAATGGAGCCAGTTTTTCTTGTTATAGGCAGAGAAGTGTAGAGAGGGTCCTGTCGAAAGCAGAGACTGTAAAACTTTTGGGAACTTGTGTGGAGAAGCATGCTCTGCTCACTCAGCCTCTTCAGACTGATGCAGCCAGTTACGTATTTCCAAAAATTGAGACGTTTTGACCTGGAGCCACCTCTTTGTTCATCAAGACTTAACTGCACCCCTGTTTTCCAAAGGTCAACATCACCATGCAGTTGGTTAGTTAACCTGCAGTCTGCTTAATTGACACCTCAGTGTGCTGGTGTATTGGTTAAGAACGGACTGAATTGTGGGAACTAGGGTGGAGTTGGGTTCTGTTGTGCTTGAGCATCATCTATAAAATGGCTGTAATAATAGTGCTGCGCTGGCCAGTTAACAAAGTAATGCTTGTAAAGTGTGGAGCACAGAGCTCCCGTATAGTGAACATGCCGTCCGTGGCAACTCTTACTGCCATCGCAGCTTTATTTATTCCTTCTTATGTGAGACACCTTGAACCCTAATGCTTTACCAGGCACCCTGTTCTAGAGAAGCTCTGAGAGTCTGTTTCTGGCCTGGCCAAAGTTGTAGGAATGCTACATGGGGAAATCTGGAAACTTTCTTTTGCAATCAGAGTTCAGGGTTCCACCATATGGTTTCATTTTCTAATATAAAGTAGATTTTAAACCATTAGAAATACCTATTTTTAAGTGTAAGTGTGGTAACATCCCAAATGTAAATGCAGATAATTTTAATTGTTCAAAAGTTGATTTGTGTTTCACTGGACAGGTAAAAGTTCCTACGTGGATCATACTGTTCTTGAAGCCTAAGGTATATTTCATGGTGAGGCTTCTCCATGTCCTGTTTCATTGCTCCTTTTCTTATAATATGAAAATAGTATTCTTACCTGGAAAAGACTCTTAAATTTCTGCAAATAGCCCCAGTATGGTCTGTATTTTTCAAAGAAGGTATATCTAGATGTTGGTTTGTGTGTGTGTGTGTGTATATAAATTTCTGCAAATAGCCCCAATGTGGTCTGTGTTTTTCAAAGAAGGTATATGTAGATGTTGGTTTGTGTGTGTGTGTGTGTGTATATAGATATACACACACATATATAAAACAGAATGTGGTGGTGAAGCTCTACATAATTTGCATTAATGAATAAGAATTAGTGTAGTTTTCCAGTACTTTTTTTGCAAGCAATCTTGTTCTAAACATAGTGTGTGCAAAAAAGAACCCAATTTAAAAATGGGCAAAGGACTTGAATAGACATTTCTCCAAATAAGATATGCAAATGACCAACAAGTTTTGGCCAGGATGTGAGGAAATTGGAACCCTCTTGCATAGGTGGTGGGAATGTAAAATGGTGCAGCAGCTGTGGAAAATGCTTAGGCAGTGCCTCAAACATTAAGCAAAGTGAAATAAGCCATTCACAAAAGGACCAATATTGTGCAGTTGGGCTTATATGAGGTACCTAGAGTAGGCAAATTCATAGAAACAGAAAGTAGAATAGAGATATCAGGGGCTGTGGGTGGGATGGTAGAGGGGAGAGAAGATGGGGAATCAGCATTTAAGGGGTATAGAGTTTCTGCTTGGGTTGATGAAAAAGTTGTAGAAATAGATAGTGGTAGTAGTTACACAACATCATGAATGTACTGAATGCCACTGAATTTTACACTTAAATTTGGTTAAAATGGTAACTTTTCTGTTATGTATATTTTACCATAATTTTTAGAAATCAGGAGGGAAAAGGGAATTATGTCTGTGCTCATCAATAGACATTTATGATGCCAGGGATCCAGAAGTGAAGAAATCAGTGTTCAGCTTGGGAAATGGAACCTATGCATTCTTCTACAGTTATATGGCCTGGACAGAGACAAAGAGAAGTCTCTCTCAAATGAGAATTCATTGTCTATTTTGAATTACATTGAATGAATTTGAAATGTTACCAGTGAGTTTTAAACAAACAGCTATGTCTTTAGTGATCCTTGCATAAGGGAACAACAGGATGGTGTGTAATAGCACAGCTTTGATAGCCCAGCAGGTGGTTCTGTTGTTGTTGTTATTTTGCATTATGGGGGTATGACATTCCAGAAGGACTTGATGAATTTTTTAAATCCCAACGTATTATTTGATGTTCCTTAAAACATATCCAAACACAGATTTATCATGATTGCTGTTAAGACTATGTGGTGTTCATATAATGTTAATAATAGCCAGCTTCCATTTATTGAATGCTTGTTTGGGCACATTTTTTTTCTTCTTCTTCTTCTTCTTCTCCCCAAAGCCCCCCTAGTACGTAGTCATATATTCTAGTTGTAGGTCCTTCGGGCTCTGCTGTGTGGGAACCACCTCAGCATGGCCTGATGAGTGGGTGCTGTGTCTGCACCCAGGATCTGAACTGATGAAATGCTGGGCCACCGAAGCGGAACATGCAAATTTAACCACTCGGACACAGGGCCGACCCCTGACCCTTTGTATCTTTAAGACATCTGGTTCGGGGCTGGCCCCCAGACATTATATTGATAATTTAATTTTCACAATAGCTTTATGAGATAACTATCACAGTTGCTCCCATTTTTTCAGATGAGGGAACTAAATAGAAAGATTATCTAACTTTCCCAGTTAACAGTTGCGATTGAACCTCGGTATCAGACCCTAAGCTTTAGTTTTTTTCAGGAGTGAAAATGTGAGGAGATTAAACCATCTAAAATCTTTTGCATTTTTTTACATCCACAGTTTATAATTAGATGTTAGTGCTGCCTTCTATTGGAAGCGAGATTCTGAATCTGGAAAAGCCCTTAAAGTGCTAGAAAGTGTTATGACAAGATAGTCTTACTAGTCTCACTACAGCATTAGTAGGGGGCCTAAATTTGCCATTTGAGAATTCTTTCACTTAAACAAACCCTCTTGTCACATTAACATGGCAAGACATATTATGTTAGCTTTTTAATAGTAATAGAATTCTCTTTATTGAATATTTTCTAAGATAAAGTGGTTTGGTATGAAATTACTGTTTTTTACAACTGGAGGAGGCTTCTGCCTCTTCCTCCACGGCAGTTATTTTGCGCTGCCTGCATTCTCTTCACACCTGTTCTGCCACCTGTCACCCAGCAGGTGATGCTGTCCTCACACCAGTGAGAAGATACACAGTGGCCCCCCCATGGCTTTCCGTCCTTCACATGTAAATTCCTTGCATCCTCAGTCCTCGATACTGGCCTCCTTTCCCTGTCACCCCGCCTCAACAAAGTGGATCTCTAACTCCCTCCCCTTAAAAGCCTGCTGCCAGTAAGTTCCCGCTCTCCTCTGTTCCCCACCCCTGCCCATCCCAGCACAATGCCCCTGGCACCTGGTGAACCCAATAGTTATTTATCAAATGGGTGAAGCAAACATTTGCCTGGGAAAAACGGAGCTTGTTTTCCTGTAGAGATGCAATCTACCATAGTGCTACAGTCATTTTATTTCAGATACAGTGTACTTCAGGGCCTTTATACACTTTATGAGGCCCTAAAGAGCGAGTGTTTCAGCGGATTGTTTTTTTTCTGTATCAACATAATACCTAAACAACTAAGTAGTCCACACACTTTAGGAATAAAACCATAGTTGGGATGCTTGTGTTTTCAAAGTACTTAGGTTTGTCTCCCACTAGACATAAGCTCTGTCAGGGTAGGACATTTCTGTTACCCCCTGCTGTGTCCCTTGGGCCCAGGTCAGAGTAGGACCTGGCACCCTGTGGGTATTCAGTAAATAAAGGATAAATAAATATGGCAGTGCTATGTGGAGGTGCAGGAAAGCTCGTGGGTGGAAAGCATGAATATTTCTCCTTTGAATCGTTGCAATGGCGTCAATAAACCAGATCACTAAAATGTATATAAATTTAACATTTTCAGGCTTAAATGCTTTGCTTTTTCTTAAGGATTCTGTGATTTGGGAGTAGGAAGGAGGAATGGCCTGCTATTTAAAAAAATGGTTAAATTTATTTTCTGGTATTTGACACCCAGTCCTCAAGGGGCAATGCATAGGTTTTTATCAAGAACAGTGAAAATCAAAGTAGGATTACTTGATCAGCATTTGGTCTCCATCCTTTTGAGTGTCATTTCCCTACATGTGTTACTGACATGGAGCAATTAGGCACAATTAACTTTTTAATAAGATAATTGCCCTTTCACTTTATATCCTTATATCCATTTGCCAAGAAAAAAGATGAATTCTAACATTATCACCTGGAGTCCTTAAAATGTGAATGTTATTACTAATGCAGATTTCTATCCACCATTTTGACAAGACCAGATGCACGTTGGCCTTAACCTTTAACACATCTTCACTTTGTTCCATTTCCTCATTTTCAGACTCCATCCATCCTTGCTTCTGCAAGCTGTTTTGGTTGATGAAAAAGAAGTTTGGTTATACTGGTTTGCAAGATATTTCTTTCATTGGGTGGTTTGGTTTGTTTTTCAGTCTGCTCTATCTGGACACAAACATCTGACAGTGGAAGAATTATTTGGAACCTCTTTGCCAAAGGAACAGCCAACAGTTGTTGGTCTGGATTCAGAAGAATTGGATAAGCTGCCAGGAGATGCCTCCCAGAAAGAGCCCAGCTCATTCCTACCATTTTCCTTTGAGCAGTCAGGAGGGGCCCCTCAGTCAGAAAACCTGGGTGTGCATCCTGCTGCCCACCACTCAGTCCAACCTGAAGTCACCACCCCGGTGCTAATCACTCCTGCCTCCATCACACAGTCCAGTGAAAAGCAGGCCCCCAACTATGCGATCCCGTTGCGCCCTGTGCTCAGTCCCACTCTGCCAGCAGAAGCTCCTCCTGCACAGGTTCCTCCTACCTTACCCCGAAAGACCGCCATGATGCAGGCAGTGAAGACCACGCCTAGACAGAGGTCTCCGCTCCTGAGTCAGCCAGTCCCTGAGCTGAGCCACGCCAGTCTAACTGCCAGCCACAGCCCCTTCAGGGCCCCACAGAGCATGACAAACACAGCTGGTCCGTCCCTCCCAAGCATTGATCTTCTCCAGAAACTCAGGTTGACCCCACAGCATGACCAAATACAGATACAGTCACTTGGGAAAGGTGCAGTGGCACCCAGCTTTTCTCCAGCAGCCGGCCAGCTGGCCACGCCTGAGAGCTTCATAGAGCCTCCCCCTAAGACAGCAGCAGCAAGAGCCTCAGCCTCGCTGAGCACCATGGTGCTTGCTCCCCTTCAGGTACTGGTGGAAGCGCGGGTGGCTGTAATTGGGTGGGATGAGCCTACAAAGACATTGATTTTGACTGACGTGAGACAGGCGTTTTAAAGAGACAGCTGTTGAGTATGTCGGGCTAAATGAAAGGGAGGTAAGAAGCCCTGTGAACAACCAAATAATTGGTAAATGGTGTTTAACTGAATTCCACTACCCAAAGTTGTTTCAACTGATAAAAGCTAAGAAACAGTGTTTGTATTTTTCTATCAGGGTCTGCACTTTAGGGTTTTTTGTTTGTTTTTTCCTGACAGTTCCAGGAGTTCTCATTTGACTCAAGACCGTAGATCCAAATTATCCTAGGCTTTGTTCCATTCCCAGCTCCCTCACTACTCTTGTTGAGTGCCTGCCTTGTGCCAGGCACACTAGGGGTCCCAGAGTTACAGGTATGAGGTCAAATAAAGCTTCCCAGTGAAACTGATGTTTCAGCCAAGATCTGAAGGCTCAGTAGAGGTTAACCAGACCTTTCCCAGAGGTGGGAAAAGTGTTTGCGGTAAGAAGAGCATGTTCAGAGACCTCGAGATGAGAAGGCATTTGCTGAACTTAAAGAACTTTAGTGTGACTGGATCTACTGTGGAAAGAAACTTGGAGAAGTGGATGTTGGTTAATGACCAAGACTTTGTAAATTGTGTTCAGTTAGAGCTTTGTTCCCAGAGCCCTGGGGAGTCTTTCAAGGGCTTTGAGCAATGGGTGACATGCTAGGAAAGGAGAGGACAGACATAGAATGACCCATCAGGAAGGAGGCTGTGGGAGTCCCCCAGGCTTGAGCTGCTGGGGCCTGAATTGGGGAGTGTGGACGAGTGGATTTGTTAAGACATGTGACCAGTGGGACTTGGTAGATGGGTGTGGAGGATGAAGAAGAGGTTTGTCCCTCAATGATTTATACGGTGGGTGAGTCTAAAATCAGTTCAGAGTTGAAGTGACTTGTGCAAGATCACAGAACTGAAAGAGGGTAGAACCTTCTGCTCTGAAACAGTATTGGTTGCCTTTCAGGATTTTAGTCTCGTGCCCTTTAATAGTAATAATAATCTCCAATCTTAACATTTTACCAAATAGTATTATAAAGAAGAGCCCATCATAATAATTCTGTATTATTTCTTAATGGGATATATTGTTCCATTCCTTTGAAATCTTATACAGAAAGAGAGGAAACTTAGGAGCTTGGTTACATCATTAAATTGTTATTTGGGGCCATTTCTGTTGCAGTTCTCTGCAGCATAAGGAGGGGAGAGAGTGTCTAACGGATAGGCACCACGCCCCTGAGCTGTTCCTGCTGCCACTGTTGTGCTGCTCTGGAAGTGCAGCCAGCAGTCTTGAGTGCCACCCTCTCCCCGTTCTGACCTCTGGGACACTGCTCTGCTCTCTAGCACGCCTCCTTGCCGAGGAAGCTTACAGATGTGTCACTTTTCGTTTACATGGCAGTCTGGAATTTTAGGACCTGGGGCTTGGTTGAGTTCTAATGTATTTGCCCTACAACAAGAAGTTCTTTGTCTCCCGATGAATGAAGACAAAATTTAGCATGTGGAAATGGGACTCTGAAATGAAGACTGTTTAGTGCCAGCTGTCCAAAGTTGAAATCACCTTATCAAGAGGTAGCATGTTGCCAGGATCTTGCATCTCTACAGACTCAACAGCAAAAGTATATTCGGGCTGTCCGCAGCTCCTAGAAGAGATGCGGGTTTCAGCTGTTTCCTTAGAGATGCCTTAAAGGCTTTGTACACACCCTTTTTCTGGGGGGACCTGAAAGGAGTCGGGGGCTGTCCCAAAGCTCTCATCCTGCAGTCGAGTCATTGGTTGCATTGTCACAAGTTTCTGTCACCCTCTTCCCTGAGGAATCTAGGAATAGTTAATGTCTGAACAATTCCTTATTGCTAACCTAGATTTTCCCCAGTAACTAGGAAACCTTAATAGAAGCTTGCTACATCTGTTCATCTTTTCTTTTTAAACATTGCAGTCTATGCAGCAAAACCAGGATCCTGAAGTCTTTGCCCAGCCTAAAGTGTTATCCAGTGCCATTCCGGTAAGGACTCCCTTTTTCTGAAGAGCACTTTATGTATGTTTAAGTTCTTCATCTGAATGTGAAGTAAAACATTGTTCCTTGAGTGGAAAGTTTTAGCTTTCAGGCCTAGACCCAGCTTAGAGTCCCTCTCTCAGGCCAGGCTCCCGCTGCTCCCCCAGACAAGGTTCACTGCTCTGGCCTCTGGAGGCCTCCATTGTCTCTCTGTATGAGTGTCTCCTGAGACCATGTGGTATACGAGGGGGAGTCAGCCACAGGGTGGGCACTCACTGGTGTTTGTGAATGGGTGGCAGCTGGGAGCATGTCCACCTGGCCTCTATGAGTAGGAAGCAGCCTTGCCTGGGAAGAACTGTGTCGTCCCGGTTAACAGTCACCACTGTGTTGCAGTGCCCTCGTTGGCTCCCGTTGCTCTAATGACAAAGCCTCCCAGGCCTGCATGCTCTGTCCCTTGCTTGTTCTCCCATGCCCCATTTTTTAAAGTTGTCCCCACCCTCCATTACCTACCAACCTTGAAATGCACACTTAATTTTTTCAGTTCCTAAAATTTGACGTTCCCATTTCCCTTCGAGCCTTTATACATCTGCTTGAGTCTCAGAATTTAAAGCCAGCTTTTGACTGGTCTTGTTAACCGGTCTTTCCTGTAGCTTGTCCTGCTATGGGTGGGAGCTCTCAGCCTAGTGTTGCATCAAAAAACAACCTAAAGGCTCAAACACCAGAAACCACACCCTTAAAACTATGGCAAGCTCTTTGCTGTTTGTAAATGAGGAGGATGACAGATAGGAAGAAGAGATCTCTGTTGGTTGTATCAAATGTGAGAATTATTAAAAGTACTGATTGTTACTAGTGTAGTGTATTCTGATGGTTAGCCACTATCAGCCTAGAAGCACATCTAAATGGGTGAAGGAGATAGACGTCAGTTTTGTTTTTAAGAAATGTATCTTTGAGGGGCCAGCCCTGTGGCCAAGTGGTTTAAGTTCACGTGCTCTGCTGCAGTGGCCCAGGGTTTCACCAGTTCAAATCCTGGGTACGGACATGGCACCGCTCGTTAGGCCATGCTGAGGCGGCATCCCACATGCCACAACTAGAAGGACCCACAACTAAAAGTACACAACTATGTACCTGGGGGCTTTGGGAGAAAAAGGAAAAATAAAAAAATCTTTAAAAAAAAAGAAATGTATTTTTGATACCTGTAATGGTATAATAAATATATTGAACACTACAGAAGAAACTAATGCTTCATATAACTGGGAAACAGTTCTCTTTTTATTGAAGTAAAATTTACATATGATAAAATACAGGGGTTTTTAATGAATTTATCACATGTAGATCCCTTGGGTAACCACCTAATCAAGACATGTAACATTTCATCACCCCAGAAAGTTCCTGCATGCCCCCTTCCAGTCCTTTCCCTGTCCCCCACATATAAACTACATTTCTTGTGCATACCCTGCTATTATTTATCATATGCCCCTTCCGTGATTAGCCAACTTGGCTTCCCATAACAGCTTAGGGCATTCTTAGCGTGTAAATGGGCTCTTCATCCTTTAGCTGACAAGCTTCATAACTAGACGTAAAATGCTCAAAGCCTTCTACTGAATGTTTATCTGAACCCCAGATAGTTGGCGTTGGACTCTGCACATGCCTCTCATCACCCTCTACTCTGGGTGGCTGCTGGCTTCCACACTTTGGTGCAAAATGACACACTGTTTCCCTGCAGGTTGCTGGCCCCCCACTGGTTACTGCAACAACCACGGCAGTGTCTTCAGTCCTGCTGTCCCCAAGTGTGTTCCAGCAGACAACTACAAGGTCCACAGACCTTGAGAAGAAAGCAAGCTCGCCTTCTCCTCTAACCGTTGGAACATCAGAAAGTCAGAGAAAGCCTTCCATTATTCTGAGCAAGTCTCAGCTCCAGGATACGTTAATACATCTAATAAAGGTATGTAGGCTATCAATTTAGTCTTTGAATTTTCATTCTTTAATTAACAGAAAAGACAAATTTTTAAGTTCTTCTTAGAAAATCAGTTCGTAAAGTAACTTCAAGACCAGCCAGGAATAATACTTCTCTGTTCCTGAGCATACACTCCTGATGGGAAGATTGCTGAGTGAATTCCAAAATGTTAATCATGGTTGCTTTTGGATGGTGAGATTCTTTGGTATTAGTTACACAAATCGTTTGTGCAGCTTTTTTCCTAAGCTGTTATCAAGGTGGTAAATTCTAATGAGGTAAATGTGGCATTACCATCTCTTCCAGAATGATTCCAGCTTCCTCAGTATGCTTCATGAAGTCTACTTGCAGGTTCTGACCAAGAACAAAGACAACCACAACCTATGACTGGAGCAGGATGAATCTGAAGGCAGAACGTCGACCTCAGAAACACATAGGCCTCATCATGGAAACTTGTAAACAGAACATTGACTTTTGAGAATCCTGAAATTGAGCCTATGAAAAAGAGACTCGTTCCTTAAGAATGTTTTCCAAGTGACGTTCTCAGTGATAATGGAGGTTTCACTGTGAAGCATCACCAGCAGACCTTTGTTTTGACAAAAAAAAGACCATTGTGTTAAGTTGTATGGGTGTTTTCATTAGCTGTGAGCAAGTATGAGACTAAGGAGCCTGAGTCTCAGCTTGCTTTCACTCTCAAGGTCTTAGGGAGGAGCGGCCACGGTTCAGCCCTGCCCACACCCCTCCGGCCTCCACTCCCCCTCCCCCCCTCTTCCCTACAAACTTGAGCATTAGGCTAATAGTTAAGTTCTGAACAGAGCAGAAGTCAGCTCTGTGCTAATTGGCTTCATGATTTAAGGATCAATGTTCAAGTTGGCAAATTAGGACTAATTTGTTCAAGTGAAGTATGTTTTATATGAATGCCCCATTTGGGCCTTAAAAGTTCTGAAATTTCTTAATTCTGTTTTGTTTTTAAGTGTCCCCAGTGCTGGCATGCGGTGGGCTCCCAACATGGGTTACCATTAGAATAGGGCCCTGACGGGCCCTGTGGTGGTGTGGGAGCAGGCGTGTCACACCTTTGAAGCAAAGGCTGGGGCTGGTAAAGCCTGAATTCTATCAGAAATGTTCACTTTAAGTTAGACTCTCAGTGGTTTTGAAAATGTTAAGTTTGTGTGTGAAGCATAGCCTTACTTTCCTTCTCTGTCTAAACACAGTCAGAAGTCATTGTTGATTGTTTTCCTCAACATTGACAAAAGGACCAGTGGACCAATCTGACAAAGCCATTCTGGTTTAATTCCTCGAGTCTACTGAGAATAGTTTTAAAGCTATGCAGAAAAGGGAGCTGTTATTCACACTGCCCTTACTTTATTGTAGAATATGGAGTTAAAAACAGAGTGTGAAATTCAGAACTTTACCAATGTATTCCTAGGCTGTGAGTACTTTTGCAGCCCCAAGTGTGAAAATATGTAAAGATGCTTTGTATGCTGCTATTGATCTGCCATGATTTCTATTTATTCTTTTATGGCATGTAATGGTGATCAGTAATATTTTAATGTAGATTTTGATTTATTTCAGCAATAGTAATTTTAAGATATTCTTTGAATGAAAGTGTCTTTGTTTCTATGATACAGGTCATTTTGTAGTATTTAACCAATTAAGATGCACTGCTTACTTTTCTGAGCACTATTTAATGATGGGGTGAAAACCCAATTGGCTCAACCAGCTAGCATAAGGATTAGCTGTGAATAGCGCTAGCAGATGTGATGGTTCCTCAGGAACAATCGTTTAAGCTTTAATGGTAACTCAGTCAGAAGTCCATAGATTTTTTTCTAGCTGAGATTTTAGAAAATTACTTGTGAATTACATGCGTGTTTTAGTTTGGTCTTAGTTTTTTAGCATAAAGAATATTTTGTTTGATTGGCTTTTGTTAATCTAAACATGTTTCCTGGACAACTCTTCTGCTTCTCAGTTTACTGTCTTCTGTTGCTGTCTCCCTAGTTGCTTGTGAACTGTGCAGAAGTCAGGGAAGTTCTAAGTTCTCAGACTCAATTAGAAATAGTTTGTTTTCAAAGGTAGTGTGTAAATTCAGCAACCAGAAATGAATTGCTCATGCACCACCTGGGAAAGAGAAATTTATGGTAAGATAGAGAGTGTTGCTGACACCAGGAGGTAGTGTCCAGGGAGCCACGTGCCTGTTCTCAGAAAACAGTTGCACCGGTAGGTTTGATCACACCCCGAGTGTGGTCTCGGTGGGCTTTGGTAAGTGGAAGAGTCAGGGGATTCTTATTATAATAGACATTTGAATTGAAATGATGATTTGAGTATGTATGATATTATGAGTTGAGGAAGTATCGTAAAGAGGGTCTATAATCAAATCTGATGATGTTCACCCTTGAACCCAAGGAATGAATATGATAGACGGTAAAGAGAATCTGTGATAAAGTTTCCTTAGTGTGAAAGTAAACTTTTAAGTGCCCAAGTCATGGAGACTTGAAAAGGATAAACCTGTTTCAACTCCCAAATTCATATATTCAAAGCATTTACTTAAAATTCAGAAACCAGAAGTTCACCATCACGATTACCAGGAAGTTCAGGCCAGAATGAGTCCCTGGAACACTCAGGCCACGCCTGCACCGTCGCAGTTGTATGACCCTAGCCCGACAGTCACGGTTCAGTTGCCTTATTCCTCCTTCAGGCTGCTGTCCAGAACCTCATGCTGTCTTAGGCTGCATGTGTACCTTGCTGCAGGGAGTTTACTGGAACCCTAGTTTTAAACCTTAGTTAATCAGAAAGGACACCAAAACAGAGAGACTTCTTGCTAGGTTTTGCAGACCTCTAGGTGACCTGCATTTAGGCCACCCTGTCTATCTAGATGCCCACCCTCAACCCCAGTGGGTGTCACTGCTCTACTTATGATGTAATTAATGTGATGTCTTTGAGTGGACTCCTGCATCTCCAGACAGCCTTGTTCCTTTAAGGCAGAAGCTCCTCATTGTGCACCTCTCCCGAGATTTGTAAGGTGTGACTGAATTCTAGGTTTTCAAGTGACTGTAGGTGTCAGGAGAAGCATTTCATGCCATCTGCACGTGAATGTCCACAGCTTCCTGTTGAAGGCTTGTGAGTAACCATCAGAGTGCTGTTTTGTCAAGAGCCCAAGTTGACCTGGGTCCTTCTCTGCCGGAGGATGTACAGGCTTAGTTTAGAAGATGTCTGACCCAATTTTGCATGTAGAGCATTTGTTCTTTTTCTGCTTATGTTTCCTTGTAAAAATTATAAACCCCACTGAATCCTTTACTAGGTAAATATTTTTAAACCGTGCAGCTTTATTACTCTCCTCCCCAAAGAATGTAGTTTGAAATTGTCTCATTTTGGTAGTAGAGGCCATAACTGCCATTGTATTACTAATAATGCAACATGAAATTGAAGGTGCCTAACTGCTTAAAAAACAAAATTAGCCATCATACTGTAACTCTGGGCAAACGGAACACAGAGGAATGAGAGGTGGCGCAGGCACGAGTGGGCTCAGTCCGTGTGAAGACACGCATCGCAGGGACGTGTGTCCTGCCTTCTTGCTGCACGTTTGCTGCTGAGCACGTGTTTCTTTCTGACCTAGCTTTGGTTTCCTCCACTTGTAGTCATAGTATCTTCTGGAACCAATGGTGCCCTGTGTTTTCAAGTGTCTAAAATCTTAAGATTGGAACCAAGTAAAGCAACTTACACTGACTTTAAAAGCTGTGCTTGAGAACATTTCCCTGAGTGGGCCGGGGCCGCAAGGAGCCTGTTCTTCAGCAGATTCAGCAGGAGAGATGTGTGCGATGTCTCACTCAGTCTTATATTTAACATCTTCATTTGAAATGCTGAGATGCAATATCGTTCACTTTGAGTGAGGGAAATGCAAAATTGTGTTTCCCTTTTATCTGTGTGATTCCCTAAGAAACACGTTTTTTAAATAATGTGTTCTGAGTGGTTTTTTATTCTGTATTACTGCTTTGGCTGTGTGCTCTCGTGACTTTCAGTATACCAGACTCTCTGTTTTCTGCAGTGGGAGGATGAGAAGCTCTGGAATCACAGCAAGATTTTTGTTCCATGAGCGCAATACTGCATCAGTAACGTTTTTAATGGTATGGATTTTATATCATCTGTGTATGTTTGCAAATATTAAGTTATTACATGTTTTCAAATGAGCATTTTTCATCCTAAATTTTATATGTTTGCAAATATATTTTTTTAATAAAAGTTCAAAACCAAGTTTTAGCACCTACCAAATTTTAATTGTGTTTTTATTTAATTTATAGAAATAGGAACTTTCGAATGAGTTGCTACACGTTGCCAGAGCCTCATACTAGTGAGATGGGGTGGGGCAAGAGAATAAAACTGACACAGAAAACTTGTCTGCCTGTGTCCAGCCTGTTCCCAGCCAGCTGGAGCACATGCCACGTGGGTTCTTAGGTCTGAAAAAGCCGGTGTCTGTCAATTCAATGAGCACTTCCCTCCCCAGGAGCTCAACATTGTGTGTGTAAGTGATATGAGCGGGCATCTAAGGAACTTCATTTACTCCTCCAAACGTTCCCAGATAGAGGCTACAGTTCCAACTAGTCAGAGCCCAGAGCACTGTTTCATAGGGGACTTCACGTCTGGGACATTTCCCACACTCACTCAACTCATGGTTATTGAGCTGTCATGTGCCAGGCATATAGGATGATAAGGAAAGAAAGAGGGAAGGAGGAAAGGAAAATATGATCGTTATGGGAAATAGAGAAAACTTTAAAGAAAAAAAAATGAGTTAATCATGTATCTCCCTATTATTTGGTAACATTTTAATATGTTTCCAAACGAAATTCTCCCTAAAATGTTTGCTACACCTGCCTGCTTTCTTAGAACAGAACTGTGCTAACTCTTGCTTTATGACTGGTTTTTATGCCCACACACCAGTCGTCATTAACACTACATGTGCATTCAACACTTAAGGATCGCTGTCCCACTGTTTTCTTGATCTTCACAATAACCCATTTTAAGGAGAAGGAAGTTGAAGCTGAGAGTGATTGAGGGATGTGCTGAAGGTTGCTTACTAAGCCAGTGGTGGGTCAAGGACCTGAAGCCAAGCAGGCTGGAGAGCTGATCTGTTATTCCTTTCTTGACTCCGTTGCCTCCGTGATAAATTATTCTAGATTGTTTTTTATAGTTTCTTAGGTCACTCGTCACCACTATTAAGAGTGGTCTGCTCACCTGCTGTTTTTCGTCTGTCATAACCTAGGAAACCAGGTAACTAGGTTCATTGGAATTTCATAAAAAACTAAGGTCAGTGGTAAGAGCTGTAGAGGATAGAGTTTTAGGTTTCTAGGAAGTTCCTAATGACGTTTTCACTCTCTTTATGCATGCTGGTTCATAGTTTAGAGAGAGATTGTTGAGCCTTCTGGGAAGAAGTGTTTGTCTCAGAGAGCATCAGAACCAGCCAGCCTCCTACTGGATGAGAAGCTAGAAATCAGGCTGCCGCGTTGTCACTGTGAGGGAAGCTCGTCTTTAGATGAAGCCAGGTCCTTGGAACGCAGAAGGGAAGAGCATCAAGAGACAGTCACTCAAATGAACACTGGTGCTCATCCTACATTTCCATCTTTCAGACAGCGCATACCGAGTTTCTCTGTTAAATGTAAAGAAGCTAACAGGTTTCTAAAGGGCTTAGATCAATTCAAGATTCTAAACCTTCTAGAGTTTGCTAATTGGAGTTAGGCAAGAAGACAGCTGCCATACTCATACAGATGGAACCCCTGGCGAACCTGTGCTGTCCAAACACTGGTGGGAAGGAGGATGGGGCTCCCAGCGTCGCACGAGCCTGACACACGTCTCTTAAGGTTCACCAGGCTAAATTAGCTTATGATTCAATGTAAGAGATTTCTTACAACCAACAGAGGTAGAATGGCTTCAAAGGAGGTGATGCAAAGTCATCGCGAGTCACATCATGTTCCCCATGCATTTCTTTCAGATGAGTTTGAATGAATTTGAAGTGCAGTTCCACAAGTAATCATAACTGGCGTTTGTCATGTGCTGCGTGCTTCGGGTGCGTTCTCATGTAACCTTCTCCACACCTGAGAGGTGGGTGTTCAAAGTGCAGCCTCGAGAACACAACAACCCCGGCACAAAGGACACCAACTTCCTGTCGTCCCTGGGAGGTGCAGAGGCACTGGCTGTGGTTAGACTGATACAGTCCGTCAGTCCGAAAAGGGGCCCGGAATATGGAGCCCAGCAGGCAGCCACAGACCACAGGAATGGCTGTTTTCTTGGCAGGTCCCTGTCACTCCAGAAAGATGAGTCTGGCACTGCCTGGTCTGGGGCAAAGCTCGAGGAGACACTCTTAGCAAACCACGTCTGTTGTCTGTGGAGTCTCTTGGAGTGTTGGCTTCTGAAGCAGGTACAGTTCCTGGACCGCTACACATTTTGCTACCCAAGCCCCATTTTGTTGTTTCTATCTCTGATATCCCCCTGCCCTGAGAGTTTGCCCCTCCCAGGCCTCTCCCAAGAAGGGGTCTTTCCCCTGAATAAAGCTGGCTAATACCCTCTCCCCATCCTGCTGGCACTGAGAGGCTGCCCTACTTCTGTTTGACCTCTGCCCCCCACCAGGCCCTTTTGAAGGGAAAAGGGACTAACAGTGGTGTGCGCCGGCAGTAGCCCCCAGTTGGGGTGAGCCCATGTGGTCTCACCAGGAGCCTCCACTGGGCAGGCCACTCACCTCCTTTTTAACAAATATTTTGTAATTCCCCCTTTCCCCTCCTGACCTGGAATTCATAGAGAATGCAATCTGTGCCTACACACACCATTTCAAAATAATGCCTTAATTGTGATATAAAGGAGAAATTTTAAACAATGTATAATGAAATGTTCCATGTTAAACATGTAAATACTTGGGCATCTACACAAATTCTCAAAATGCCCCCGTTGAGAAGCCCTGGTCTTCACTGTGACACTTCTCCCCACCCCACCCAAAAGATCGCAGCTCTCCCACAAAGAGCCTGTCCAGAGCCCAACGCACATGGGAGTCAGCCTCCCGCACCCCTCCATCGCCCACAGCCCCGGCTGTCAGCACCCATCGCCCTGACTCACCTGGGTTCTTGCCCAAAAGGGGACTGAAGAGCAGTTTGCACTCCAGCCCAAGACAGTGAGCTTATTAATCAGTGCTCCCGGAGGACTCTGGAGTCCTTGAACGATGGGCCAGGTGTGATGGAAAGGGCACTTTTGATCCCCCAGCACCTCCTCCGTCTGTGTCTCAGGGACGGGGCAGAGAAAGTGCAGGCAGGTGGGAGGAGGGACACTCGCACATGCTGTTAGTCCTCATCTGACCCTTGCGGCTAGAGGTTGCAGCTATTCTGCCCCAGACACCATGGCACACACGCCCCCACACACGCCCATGGGAGTGTGTGCTGCTCCCGTGAGGCTGTGGCTGTGAGGAGAAGCGGGGCTGCTTGAGCCCCTTTGTACCTGGTGTGGCACGTAGTGGAGGTGCGTGTCACTATTTGTGGAATACGGTGAATTCCACCCTCACAACCAGCTGGGAGACGCATGTTGTCACCTCATTTTTCAGACGAGGGAACTGACGATTGAGTAATTTGCCTAAGGCAATCAGTCCAAGTTCACCCAGCTAGAGAGCAGCGGAGGCAAGACCTGAAGCGGACCTACCCCGCCTCCCTCTGGGTTTGCGGCAGGCGGAGAAAGCGTCTCGGTCCCTGGAACATTTTGGAGAACACTTTGAAATGACAGAGGTGGCGCTCCCAGGACGGGGCCTCGATGGGCGGAGGGGCTGCTTCACCCACTGTGATGATTCCCCATCACCCCTCGCACGTGTGGCTCTCAGAGGGCTTCTCAGCCTAGGCCAGAGGTGGGCATGAGAGGCTCAGAGGCATCATGCCAGGACACTGGCAGAGCAGGGAAACTGAGGCCCAAGGCAGGAGGTGGGTGTAGGCCCAGCTCACTCTTTCCCTCCACAGCCGTTGCTGCTTTCCAATACGGTGTTGTAAAATTTAAAGTGGGTTTATTGCCTCAGTTCCCCTCACCCATGCCAGCTTGACTCAGGGGTAGTTCTGTTGCAGGGAACACTGTTATTTCAAAACTTGCTGTCCATGGTCGCCTCCTCCTTGGAGCCTTCCATGATCTGCACCCTCAGCAGACAATTCTTTTGTACAGATCACAGGACAGTGCCACGTGTACACACGGTCCCTGCCAACCTGTGACCTGTGACCTGTGAGCCAAGAACCGAGACAGGATCATCATTCTTCCCCAGGCATCTAGCACGAATGTACTGATGAGCAAATCAAAGTCAAGGATGGCAAAACCATTTCTCGGTCCTGACCAGGTGATGGCAGCCACAGCACTTTTCTGTTTGCACAGGAGTACAAAGCGATGCTTTACCGAGGCCTCCCTAAGTCTCCAGAACAGGACAGCCAACTGGCTGCTGTGCTGATTCAGGGCGGGGGTAGGAGAGAGTGAGAGTAAAAGCCATGTGTTTGGAGGGCAACTAACCTGGCCTTGGGGCTTCCTGCATCTCCTCGAGAATCCTCCCACTCAATGGCCTGGCGAGGGAGGCACCATTAATGCCTTCGCATTTCCTGTGGCTCAGAGCTGTGAAAGGGCCCCCCACATGCCCTTCTCCAGGGTGCTTTCGTCCAACCCTAAGTAACCACTCTCTTCAGAGAGTCAGCAACTGCCCAGGGAAAATCTGCTTAATCTCCCCACAGTAAAACAACACGTTCATCATTAATATCCACAGGAACAAAAGAGCCACCTCCACCACGCCAGCTTGCCCAGGGAAACCCAGGAGCTCTGAGAAAAGGGGCCAAATGTGAAGCTCTCCCCCTACTCTGTCCTGTAGCCCATGCAAGGTGGGGCCCAACTGCCCTAAAAGTGCCTGGACTAAAGAGCACTGTCCCAGCCCAGCCTGGCAAGGCACCCCTGGGAAGGAGCTGTCCGAGGCTGTGGAGGTAGCTCCCTGCTCCCCACCCAGGGAGGTGCCCAGGTTCCACTACTCAAATTGCAAGCTACAATGACTAGGCATCTTTTCCTTACGGACAAGGAAAGCAGGCCTGGCAGGGCTTGGCAGGGCTCCATACGGGTGCTCACCTTTCAGGAGCGCGAGGTCTCTGCAGCCCCAGGTCTTCCGAGTGACTCAGAGGATCAACCACCCAGTCTGATCCTGGGATTGGCCAAGGACACACGGTGTTGACTGGAAAAAAGCCCTCTCTCCCGGAAGCACAGTGCTGGCTGGAGTGAAAGCACAAGAATTATTTGTTTTACAGTTTAAATGCAGAAGCGATGCAAATGTCCAACCAAAGAGGGACAGTGATTGACCTTCCTCTGTACCTGGGGGAGAAAAGCGGGTGGGCTCTGTGGGAAAGGATTTAAGATGCACAGCGATGTACACGAAAACAAGACGTGCAAAGGGTTTGAGACCTTATTTAAAATATTTATGTTCATGGATAGAAAGAGGAAAAAAGTCTTGAAGGAAATAACTGAAAAGTTGTCCGTGGTGCTCTCTGGAGGGTGGGATTATGGGGGATGAAGTTTTTTTCTTTGTGTGTATATCAATGAGAGACCAAGCAGAGAAGCAGAACCCATAGGAGATCTGTATTAAGAGACTTGTTGCAAGGAATTGGCTTGCTCCATTGTGGGGGCTGGCTAGCCAAGTCGGAAGCACAGACCATCAGGACAGGAGGGCTGGAGGCTCGGCCACAAGCAGAACTGCTACCACAGGTGGAATTGCTTTCTTCTTCAGCCTTTCAACCAACTGAATCAGGTCCACCCAGATTATCTAGAATAATCTCCTTTACTTAAAATCCACTGATTCCGAACTTTAATCACATCTACAAGATGCCATCCATCACAGCAACACCTAGGTTAGTGTTTGATGAATAACTGGGGACTCCAGCATAGCTGAATTGACACATAAAGTGGATCATCATAGTATTTTTGTTAAATTTCCAATTTTTCTACAAGGAATATTGGTTGCTTATATAGTGCTTCTAAAAGCAATAAATGACAAAATGACCATGAGGTATTACTTCACACCTACTAGGATGGTTAAAATAAAAAAGACAGATGGGGCATCCCAAAAAATAAAAGCCCAGGACCAGATGGCTTCCCTAGGGAATTGTATCAAACTTTCAGAGAGGATTTAATACCCATCCCTCTCAAGCTATTCGAAAAAATTAGGGAAGACAGAATGCTTCCCAACACATTCTACAAGGCCAACATCACTCTGATACCAAAGCCTGACAAGGACAGCTCAAAAAGGAAAAACTACAGGTCAATATCGCTGGTGAACACAGATGCAAAAATCCTCAACAAAATATTGGCAACCCGAATACAGCAATACATCAAAAAGATCATGCATCATGATCAAGTAGGATTTATACCAGGGTCACAGGGATGGTTCAACATCCGCAAATCAATCAATGTGATACACCACATTAACAAAATGAGGAATAAAAACCACATGATCATCTCAATAGATGCAGAGAAAGCATTTGACAAGATCCAACAGCCATTTATGATAAAAACTCTTAACAAAATGGAGACAGCAAAATGGGGAAATTACCTCAACATAGTAAAGGCCGTATATGACAAGCCCACAGCCAACATCATACTCAATGGGGGAAAACTGAACGCCATCCCTCTGAGAACAGGAACAAGACAAGGGTGCCCACTCTCATCACTCTTATTCAACATAGTACTGGAGGTTTTGGCCAGAGCAATCAGGCAAGAGAAAGGAATAAAAGCAATCCAAATAGGGAGTGAAGAAGTGAAACTCTCACTGTTTGCAGATGACGTGATCTTATATATAGAAAACCCTGAAGAATCCATCAGAAAACTATTAGAAATAATTAACAACTACAGCAAAGTTGCAGGATACAAAATCAACTTACAAAAATCAGTTTCATTTCTGTAGTCTAATAATGAACCTACAGAAAGAGAACTCAAGAATACAATTCCATTTACAATTGCAAGAAAAAGAATAAAATATCTAGGAATAAATGTAACCAAGGAGGTGAAGGGCTTATACAATGAAAACTGTAAGACATTGTTGAAAGAAGTGGATGACAACATAAAGAAATGAAAAGACATTCCATGCACATGGATTGGAAGAATAAACATGGTTAAAATGTCCATACTACCCAAAGCAATCTACAGATTCAATGCAATCCCAATCAGAATCCCAACGACATTCTTCATGGAAATAGAACAAAGAATCCTAAAACTCATATGGGGCAACCAAAGACCCCGAATTGCTAAAGCAATCCTGAGAAAAAAGAACAAAGCTGGAGACATCACAATCCCTGACTTCAAAATGTACTACAAAGCCATAGTAATCAAAACAACATAGTATTGGTACAAAAACAGGCACAGAGATCAAGGGAACAAAACTGAAAACCCAGAAATAAAACCGCACATCTACAGACAGCTAATCTTCGACAAAAGTGCCAAGAACATACAATGGAGAAAAGATAGTCTCTTCAATAAATGGTGTTGGGAAATCTGGACAACCACTTGCAAAAGAATGAAAGTAGACCATTATTTCATGCCATACACAAAAATAAACTCAAAATGGATCAAAGACTTGAAGATAAGTCCTGAAACCTTAAAACTCCTGGAGGATAATATAGGTAGTACACTCTCTGACATCGAACTTAAATACCATGTCTTCTCAGACAAGGGAAACAAAAGAAAAAATATACAAGTGGGACTTCGTCAGACTTCTGTAAGGCAAAAGAAACTAGGATCAAAACAAAAAGACAACCCACCAATTGGGAGAAAATATTTGCAAATCATATATCAGACAAGGGGTTAATCTCCATAATATAAAAGGAACTCACACAACTGAACAACAAAAAAACAGCCTGATCAAAAAATGGGCAGAGGATATGAACAGACGTTTTCCCAAAGAAGATACACAGATGGCCAATAAGCACATGAAAAGATGTTCAAGATCACTAGTCATCAGGGAAACGCAAATCAAAACTACACTAAGATACTGCCTAACAGTCATTAAAATGGCTATAATCACCAAGACTAAAAATAACAAATATTGGAGGGGCTGGCCCCGTGGCCAAGTGGCTAAGTTCGTGCGCTCTGCTGCAGGCGGCCCAGTGTTTCGTCGGTTCGAATCCTGGGCTTGGACATGGCACTGCTCATCAAGCCATGCTGAGGCGGCGTCCCACATGCCACAACTAGAAGGACCCACAACTATAAATGCACAACTATGTACTGGGGGGCTTTGGGGGAGAAAAAGGAAAAAAATAAAATCTTTTAAAAAAAAAACAACCCAAATATTGGAGAGAGTGTGGAGAAAAGGGAACGCTCATACACTGCTGGTGGGAACACCAACTCGTGCAGCCACTACGGAAAACAGTATGGAGATTCCTCAAAAAACTAAAAATAGAAATACCATATGACCCAGCTATCCCACTACTGGATATCTACCCAAACAACTTGAAATCAACATTCCAAAGTAACATATGCACCCCTATGTTCGTTGCAGCACTATTCACAATAGCCAAGACATGGAAGCAACCCAAATGCACATCGACCCATGATTGGATAAAGAAGATGTGGTATATATATATATATACAATGGAATACTACTCAGCCATAAAAAAAAGACAAAATCATCCCATTTGTAACAAGATGGATGGACCTGGAGGAAACTATGCTAAGCAAAATAAACCAGATTGAGAAAGACAAACACGATATGATTTCACTCATACATGGAATATAAACAAGCACATGGACAAAGAGAACAGTTCAGTGGTTACCAGGGGAAGCAGGGTGAGGGGTGAGCACAGGGGGTGAAGGGGAACACTCATATGGTGACGGACAAGAAATAATGTACAAGTGAAATTTCGCAATGATGTAAACTATTATGAATGTAATAAAAAAAAAAAGACAGATGGTAACAAGTGTTGACAAGCATGTAGAGAAATCGGGACCCTCATCCATTGCAGGTAAATTGTAAAATGGTGCAGCCACTTTGGAAAACAGTTTGGCGGTTCCTCAAACGGTTAAACATCAAATTGCCAAATGACCCAGTATTTCTACTCTAGGTTATACCCAAGAGAACTGGAAACATTTACCCACACAAAAATTTTTACATCAACATTCAAAGCAGCATTATTCATAATAGCAAAACAGTGGAAACAACCCAAATGTCCAGCAACCCATGAATGAATAAACAAAATGTGGTATATCCATACAATGGAGATTTATTCATCAATAAAAAAGGATGGAGGACTGACACACTACAACGTGGATGAGCCTTGAAAATGTTATGCTGAGTCAAGGGAGTCAGTCACAAAGACCACATATTGTACGATTCCATTTACATGTAACGTCCAAAACAGGCAACTCCGTGGAGAGACAGAAAGTAGAGTAGAGGTTGCCAGGGGCTGGGGGAGAGGAGAAAATAGGGAGCGACTGCTTATGGGTACAGGTTTCTTTTAGGGGTGATGAAAATGTTCTAAAATTAGATAGTGGTAATACTTGCACAACTCTAGAACACTCCAAAAATCACTGAGTTGTACACTTTAAAAGGGTGAATTTCATGGTCTGTTAATTATATCTCAATAAAGCTGTGATTAAAAAGAAAAAATGCCATACAAGGGAAAGGAAGGAGCCACATGTGCTGGGATGAGCTGTCTCCCAGCCAAGACAAGTAGCTGGTGGGTTATCTCCTGTCTCCAGGTTCCCTTTCCCCACATTTGCCTCCCTCCCGTAGGGCTCACCCAGTGCCCAGGGCCCAGAGTCTGTAGATGTCCTGGAGAGAGCCACCTGCATAACTCATCTCAGAATTCTCTCTTCTCATTCATTTTCCCTTTGCTTACTGGCCACGGGGGTCAATACCTCCCATGGCCTACATACCACTGCCAGGAAGAGCTCAGTCTTGTGAAAATGGCAGCAGCCTCCCAGCCCTGCTAACCTCCATTGAATTTGCTCCCCCAGGCAGACAGAGGCAGAAAGGGAGAGCACAACCTCTGTGTGTTTTGAGAATGAGCCCATTGTATAGATATGAGGAGAGTGAAGCCCAGAGAAGGGCAGGGATCCACCGAGACCATGCAGCTCCGGATTTCCTCCCTCCAGTCTCTCCCAGAGCACATGCTGGGACCTCTCCAGTTAGAGGCAAAAGTGACTGGGCTACAGAAGCAGAGTTTCTGGAGAGCTCTTTGCCAAATATGTATCAAGAGCTTGAGAAGGCTTGCCGCCCTCTGACACAGTGGTTTCCTATGGAGACCTCTGGTTCGAGAGATAACCTGCCAGGAGGACAAGGATTTAGAGATCAGAATGTTACCTGCAGGGCAGTACATCATGGAGAAAAACTGGAAACAGTGGAAACACCCATCACCAGGGGTGGTGGATAAACGAGGACGTAGCTCTACGCTGGGGCAGTACACAGCTAGTAAAAATGGTGTCTTTGAAGAATTTTGGCATGCTAATGGGAAAATGGAGGCGAAAACCAGCAAATTTTCTATGATCCTGACAATTTGTAAAAAAACAAAGAAAAGAACCCACAACAGCAAACACGTGTTGAGCAATGACTCTACCTGTTTCAGCTTTGCTGACCCCCGAGGTCCAGATGTGCCCCCACCTCCACTCTCCAGACCCTCTCCAGCCCCTGACCCTTGGCCTTGTTTTATTTTCTTCACAGCAATTATAATAAATCAATATTTGTCAAATGAGCAAATGTCTTTAGCAGTGGTCCTCTTTGGGTGAGATTATGCATGATTTTAGTTTACTATTGAATTTTCTATACCTTCCAGGTTTTTATGATGAGCATGTTTTACTTTTATGTTTAGAGGAAAAAGTGTTTTCAAAAACAAAAGTCAACTGAAGAAACATCAGAGGTTCCATGAGTGAGCCTAACTGTGTGATCTCACCTTCCTGGGGGGAGCATTATCGAAAGAAGCATTTCTCAAAAGATTCCTGTGGAAGGAAATTTCAGGCATTGAGACGAGAGATGGGTTTATTAAAACTTAATCAACCCACAGGCCTGTATAGAGTGCCAGGTGTGGGCCCTCTCCTAGGCACTGGTGGGCACAGGCTGGACACGCCCCGCACAGGAGGCATCCCAGGGCCCTGCAGGCCGTAAGCCCTGGATACAAGTCAAGGAAAGTGTCCTGAGGACCCAGACTGGGATGTTGGCCCCACTGCAAGTTCCATGCTGGCTTGGGGGCCCCAGCGCCCAGCCCAGGCGTGCCCCAGGAGCACACGCCAGCCCAGCCCTGCCAAAGCGATGCCCAGTGCTGTCACTCAGGAACGCAGCTGCTCAGGGCTGTTCACGCCTCATCAGTGCTCGCTCGGTGGACGTGCAGGAGCACATCAGGATAGCTCTGCCCGAGTCTCATGTGGGCAGCAAAGCAAGGGCAGGAGGGGCCGCCCCGGTGAGCACCCACTGCCTGGGGGTTTGCTCCCAACCCAAAACACCCAGGGTAGCAGCCTGGCTTATGAAACACGGGGGCAGCTTTACATAAGCATGGGAAATCATGAGAAAAAGTGCATTCACAAAAATGCATCCCCTGACCTCAACAGCATGCTTTTCAAGACGGAATTTTGTTTTGCTTTCTTCAGATTATAAAAGTCAACCATGTTCACTGGCATTAAATTTCAGTGAAAGAGAAACTCATAAAGTAGAAACTGAGAGTCCCCCTCAGTCCCACACTCCAAAGTCCCCCATGGCTTGGAGCCCATCCTGGCAGCCTCCTTGCTTTGCCCACGCACATACATGACACTCATGCACACACATCCTTTTATTTCTCTTTGACAGAAATAGGACCACACGCTACAGGCTGTTGCATACGTTGCTTTTACTCCATTAACAGTGGATCACAGACATCTTCCCACCACGTGGTGGGCATTCAAGGCTTCACCTGCTGCACCGCACTCGGCCCTATGTGACATCCAACAAGGGGTTGAACCCAGGTCTGTCCAGCTCCAGAACCCAGGTCCTAATGGTCTTCCCAGTGTTTTCCTCTGGAGAGTTCTCAGAACTCCAGAACAGAATTGCCTGAAAGGGGGCCAGCCCGGTGGCGCAGCAGTTAAGTGCGCACATTCCGCTTCAGTGGCCCGGGATTCACTGGTTGGGATCCCGGGTGCAGACATGGCACCGCTTGGCAAGCCATGCTGTGGTGGGCGTCCCACATATAAAGTAGAGGAAGATGGGCATGGATGTTAGCTCAGGGCCAGTCTTCCTCAGCAAAAAGAGGAGGATTGGCGGCAGATGTTAGCTCAGGGCTAATCTTCCAAAAAAAAAAAAAGAATTGCCTTAAGTTCTTCTTAGAAATGCAGAGTCCTAGGCCCAACTCCAAAGATGCTGATTGAGAAGGTTAGGTGTGGGGCCTGGAGACCTGCGTGCTGAATAACTGCTTCAGGCAATTCTCAGGACCTAGCCAGCTAGGGGACTGTCATTTCTGGTCATTGGGACCATTAGGAGCTACATTTCCCCACAGGCCTTTCCCATTTCTGTCCCCGAGTCAATATACATTAAAGTAAACCCATTTCTCAGGAGGCTTGGTCTTCACCCTGATGGGTGGAATGACCTCTCAGGCCCCCACCAGCCTCTGCCCTCTGCTATCATAGGCACCTTTGTGGGTAGAGCTTCCCTCAGGATCATCTCCCAGACACAGAGTTCCTGGTCAAAGGGCACCCGCATCGTGGGGGCCTTCACACCCGAGGGTCCGGCCAGGTGACCGGGGCTGAGCAGCAGGAGGAGCTGGACCTTGGCTCTGCTCTGTGCCTTATGCTGGAGGCCAAGAAGGTGCTGTGGTGATGTCAATGTGCAGTCTCCAGGGCAGGACAAGACACATGGGAAACAGTGCAAGGGAGCAGTGTGTGTGTGTGGGTGTATGCATGCACACCCATGTGAGACAGGTTGGCAACCCTGGCTTCCTCCCACCGGGCCCATGTGCAGCCATCTCTGGATCCCTGCAGCACCAGCAGAGGAGAGAAATGTGTGACCCTACACTGCCAGTCTCCACCCAGTTGCCTCTGCCCAGCATTGCCGATTGGTCCTGGCACTTCCTTCTGAAACGCAGCTCAGCATTCTGCTGCTCCCTATTCCACTCCACGCAGCCATTACGGTCCATCAGCACTCACAGTGACCAAAAACTACACTCAACTAAGCACCCCAATAACAGTGCTAAGCTGTGTGTCACCCCTATTTCCCTCTCAAGTCCCTTCCAGTGATCCTGGAGGTCCCTGGGGAGCCAGCTCTGGGGGACTCTCATATGGGGCCTGTACTATCCTGGCTCCCCTAAGGGTGCCCTTCTCCCCAGGCCCTGGACGGGTCCTGGGGGATGGCTCAGACTCCTGTGTGTGGCTCTACTCTCAGGTCACTGTGGTCTTTGCTGACACCTGATGCTGGCAGGAGAATGTCTGTACCACTTCCTACCTTCCAACAAAGAATCTTTGTGTCCTGAGTCCTGGAAAGACTGGAATGGAGGGCGCAGGCCTGAGTGGGCCAGACTCCCTCTCCTGAGGTCTCTTGGATGCCTTCTCTCCTCGGGTGCAGCTCTGGAGGTTGCTGGCTGTGTGACCTTGGGCAAGTCATGAAACATCACACTTTCATTCTGCAGGTATTTATTGAGCACCTACTGTATATGAGACACAGTTGTCGTTTCTGGGGGTAGAGCCAGGGATGAGAGAACACATCCCTGCTCTCCTGGAGCTGACATAAGGTCATGCAACTAAGAGGAGAGCACTGCAGAAACTAAGAGAGGGGATGGGAGGGAAGGAGGGCTGGTCTAGGTCCAGGCAATGTGATGTTCAAGAGCAGTATTATCGGCTCAGGGAACAGCATTATTGGCTCAGGGAACAGCACGTGCAAAAGACTCTAGGTTGAGTGAGCCTAGCGTTTTTTAAGGAAAGCAAGAAGACCAGTGTGGCTGGAATAGGATGGGAGTAGAGGGCACAAGTGGAGGGAAACAGAAGAGGTCGAGAGTTGGGGGGACATAGCATACATGCCATGGAGGGGCCTGAATTTTATTCTAAGGGTGGAGGGACACCAATAGGAGTTCTCTCTGGCAGCCATGTGAGTGCGAACAGGAGGCTGAAAGGGGGAGGAGAGGAAGGTAGGGGAGCAGAGGAGCAAAAATGGCAGCTGGAAGCCAGGCAGAAAGCTGCGATCTGCAGGACCTGAAGTCTCCCTCCCAACTGCCATGTGATTTGTGGGGTGCATGTGGCTGAATAAAGACCCAGAACCTGGGGGCAGGAGTACCACCTGGGACAAACAGGGTGTTGGCAACAGCTCCAGCCAGTCCAGGATTGCTGTTTGTTGTTTTTTTTTTTTTTTTTTGAGGAAGATTAGCCCTGAGCTAACATCTGCCGCCAATCCTCCTCTTTTTGCTGAGGAAGACTGGCCCTGAGCTAACATCCATGCCCATCTTCCTCTACTTTATATGTGGGACGCCCACCACAGCATGGCTTGCCAAGCGGTGCCATGTCTGCACCCGGGATCCGAACAGGTCACCGAAGTGGAACGTGTGCACTTAACCGCTGCGCCACCAGGCTGGCCCCCACGGATTGTGGTTCTGAAGCTGATCTTAGGGAAGGCCAAGAGCTCCTGAAATATGGCGGAAGCCCAGGATGAACTGGGTCTCATTCACCCGGACCAGGGATGAGAAGCAGCTGCCCCTGGCATGGTGGGGCAGGTGGAGGGCATTTTTCTTTCCGTCACTACTGGGTCCCCAGAGGCATAATGAGTCCTGTGCCACCATCAGAGACCAGTGAAGGTGCAGAGTGGCAAGGATTAGTCCCATTGGGCAGATGGGGAAATTGAGGTTGGAATAAGAAACCACTGTTCTAAGGGCCACAGAGTTGGAAGACACAGAGCTTTCAAATGGTTTCAAAGGTACATCCTCTTTTATCAGATTGTGAGCAGCCTGAGGGCAGAGGTGGCACCTGCCAGGCCTCTGACAGTGGCATACCCTGGGGCTACTTCCCTCTGATCCCAGCCTGCAGCCCTCACCAGCTATGGGGCCAGCCTTGGGTGAGGGGGCCTCTGTGGGCTGGGCCAGAAGGAGCCAAGTGTATGAGTTGCTATACTTGGGGTCTGACTAGGCATCTGGGAGCCAGGCCAGCCGAAGAGCACCTGCGGGTGGGGTGGGGGACTCACTCACATTTAGTCCATTGTCCTTATGACCCAGAGCTCTGAGTGTGGGCTATGCAAAGGACACAGAGGGCACACAGGCAGGGCCTGGCAACTGGTGCCTCCCTCCCTCCACTCTCTCAGGGGCTCCGCATCAGACCCATCTGGCACAGGCCCATGCTCAGCCACTGATTCAAGGGGCCTGCCTTTATCTCTCCTCTGTAAAATGCACCCTCCTCTTGTGTAAGAGGTTGTAAATTGTATGGACCACATGAGGCATGTACGGTGGGTGGATTCTATAGACAGTGTCTGTGATGACAGTCCCCTCCCCACCCCCAACCTGGGGAGCGCCATCCCCCTAGGGGCCAGGGGTCTGGTACCAGCAGAGGTGGGTGCTGCTGTCCCTACAACCTGGAATCAAACCCAATAATCTCCCTGAGTCAGCAGTATTATTAGGCCCTAATAACTTGTGAAGGGCCTGTCTCCAGTAATTTCTCAGTTAACATTATCTGCTATTATCATTACTACTACTATTCTTATTTTCATACTCCCAATTCCCCTTACAGGCCCCTGAAGCCCTGAGCTCCCTCTATCGGGACTAGGGCTCAGGGATGGAGCCGGTCTGCTATGGCAGAGCCCCGTGACCTTGCTTGACCTTGCTAGGCTCAATTCCTTCAGCTGTAAAACGGAATTAACAGTGAAGCCTCCCCTCTGAATTCCATCCAGGGCTCCGTGCAGGAAGGAGCCAGAACGGTCCGCAATAAGATGCGAGTCAACAGGCAAACTGTGAGGCAAGCCTAGAGCCTGGGGTTGTTATTACTATTTGTGTGTGTGGTTGATACCGGAGGGCAGTGCGGCCTGACACGCAAGTGTCGGGGGGCTGTGGGTGGCGGTAGGGAGGTGGACAACTTGGGGCTCGGGAGGTGGCCGCGGGGCGCGGACCGGCGCCGGAGGGCGGGGCGGGCGGGCGGGGCCGGCGGCCTGGGGTGACGGCACGCCCCGCCCCCGGGCGGGTCCCGGGAATCTTAACGCGCCCTCGCGCGGCGCCCGCCCTCGGCCGCTGCCAGTCGCTGCCCGGGCAGCCGCGCCGCCTCCGCGTCTCCGCGTCCTGGTCCTGTCCGCGTCCTCCCCCTGTGCTCGCCGGGCCGCGCCATGGAGGGCTACCATAAGCCTGACCAGCAGAAGCTGCAGGCCCTGAAGGACACGGCCAACCGCCTGCGCATCAGCTCCATCCAGGCCACCACGGCGGCCGGCTCGGGGTGAGTGCGGGCGCGGGCCCGGGCAGGGCTCAGGCGGGGTCTGGGAGCCGTTTGCGGTGGCCGCGGGCACGCCGGCTCCGTGTCGCGCTGCACGGTGGCACCACGAGGGAGGCGGCCGGGGACGCTGAGACGGCGGAGACGCGCGCCTCGCAGGGCCGGCGGGCCGGGAGGCACCTTCCGCTGCGCCGCGCACTCTCGGCCCGGCTTCCGCCCGCGGGCCTCGGCTCCCGGGGCGCGCAGGCCCCTGCCCCGCGCCGGACGCCGGCTCCCCGCTGCCCTGTGATGCGGGGGCCGCGGCTCGTGCATCGCAGAGCCCCGTGGCCGGCCATGCCGGGAAGGCCACCATTATCGCTCTGTCACTGAGCAACCAGGCCCTGGGCCGTGCGCTCTGCACGCGCGGCCCTCGTGACCCCATCTACAGCGTGTGTGGCCGCCGCTGGTAACGTTCCACCTTGCGGATGGGGAAACTGAGGCTCCGAGTTTAAGTCAGTTGCCCAAGGTCCCCAAAGCGCCAAGAGCTGGAATTTGAACCCAAGCTGCCCTAGACGAGAGCGCCTGTTTTAACCCCTCACTTTGTAGGGAAACTGGGGCCCGGCCTTCTCCCCAGCTCACACTACCCTCCCGTTCGCCCCCTCACACTCCTGCCACCCTTGGGTTGGGGGACGTGTTTGGAGCAGGAGACTGCTGAGACACCAAGTGAGGGGAGTGGGGAGGAAGGTGGCCACGTGGATGCAGCACTCTGGCTCCCGCCGTAAAGGGGAGGTCTAAGATCTGACCTGGGGCTGGAGGCGGGCTCTGGAGGGTGAGGGAGGGGAGACTTGGAATGCTAAGAGAACCCAAGGCTCTAGCGTAGGGAATGCAGCCCTGGGGCAGGGACCACTGCACGTTCCCGGTGGCTGAGGCGAGACGCCCCTCCCCCAACATCCTACCGCCCCCGGGCCCTCGGGCTCAGAAGGTGGAGAAAGGCTGTTGCTGATCCCAAGGAGCCTCCTCTGAAGGTGCCAGTAGCAGGGACAGGGCTAATAACGGGCTGCGGGCAGCTGGAGGCCTTCAGTGAGGTAGCTGAGAGAATGGGCCAGTGAGTTACTTCAGAGGCTGTTTCTCCCTCCGTTAAATGGCAGTGAGAGCAGCTCCCACTCTCAGGGTGGCTTCAGAGATTCCAGCTGCTCCCTTGGGCCCTGGCATGAGGCTGTGGAGACAGCAGTGTGATGGGTTCATGAAACGATTTTGAGAGCTGGTTGGGGAGCGATTTCTTAGAAGAATGACAAGATTCTAGCTGTTGGCCAATTTCATACAGGATATGTTATTAATAAGTAAATCTCTTTTGACCTTCAGGTGGGTATGCACTCACCCTGTGTACTTTTTTTTTTTTTTAGATTTTATTTTTCCTTTTTCTCCCCAAAGCCCCCCAGTACATAGTTGTATATTCTAGTTGTAGGTCCTTCTGGTTGTGCTGTGTGGGACACGGCCTCAGCACAACCTAAGGAGCAGTGCCACGTCCACACCCAGGATCCAAACTGGCGAAACCCTGGGCCGCCGAAGCAGAGCGGGTGAACTTAACCACTTGGCCATGGGGCGGGCCCCTGACCGTTTGTACCTTTAAGACATTCAGTTCTGGGGCTGGCCCGCGGCACAGCCAGAAAGACCTATACAGAAGGACCTACAACTAGAATGTATAACTATGTGCTGGGGGGCTTTCTGAGGGAGAAGAAGAAGGCAAAAAAAAAAAAAGATACCCGGTTCTCAGAAGGGATTAGACCTCTCCTGGCAGGCCATTTCCCGCCACACCATCTGCGTGCACGCTTGGACACGTTGTCTCTGTTGGGTTTATAGCAGTCTTACCCATTGTGTGGGGCACACACTAGGTCTACACACCTTGTATGATTTGCTGGGTGCTACTGGGTTTACTTCCCTTGACCGTTTCCTGGGGTCACTGGCCCTGCAGGGCCTTGTTGAGCCCTGCTCTGTGCTAGGAGCTGTCTAGCTAGGCTCCTAGGGGGCTGATTGGAGAGACACAGCAAGTTACCCAACTAAATACTGTTAGACATTTGAGCATCTTACATGGCCAGATAAGACCTGCAGACTGTTAGAGGGTCAGTGAGCAGCCACTTGGGCATCCCTGGTGTGAAGCAGAGCATCCCTTATTGCTAATATTGTCTCATGCATCCTGAGAATAACCCTGTGAGACAGATGCTATTATATGAACATTTTATAGGTGAGGAAGCTGAGGCCAGTGTGTTAAGTTGCTTGCCCACTCTGGTCCTTGGTGGCTGTCCCATGCTGCCCGGTGAGGGGCTTGTGTTACCAGGAAGACTTCTTGGACAGACGGGCAGCACTGGGCTGGAGAACGAAGAGAAATTGGAAAGGGGAAGGTCAGGTGCAGTGATGGCAGATGTCAGTCAGTTTGAAAGGCACTCTGAGAGAAATGAGATAACGTGTACAACTGTGGGGGGCCTCCCAAAGGGAGGGGGTGTTGAGTGGGTCTCCTGGGTCTTCATTAGGTGGTTAAACTGATTTCTATGGAGAAAGATACTGTGTGTGGCCACAAGAGTTACACCCAGGTTTACAATGTAATGCCTTAGGGAGGAACCCACTGAACTCAGAAAGTGTCTAGTTGCAAAAAGGAAAAAAGAGAGTGTAAAATACAGTGATTCCTGTGTGTTTGTGAGTGTGTGTAAAAGATGCAGGAAAGAAGGACGTAGAAAAACTTACTTTTCGGAAGGAAGTAATGTTGCTAAGCAATCCCTGTCACAAGAAAGATTTTGAAAGGTGTGTGCCAAGAGGGATGGGTGTGCACATAAAATAGTAAAGGAAGACTTGACCAACTCAGGGCAGTGTTCTGGCCCCTGGATGTTTGTTTTCAGGCCCACCATTCCCTGAGGCCCTGACCCAGTTTGCGTGGCAGTCACAGCCAAAGTGACCATCCTGTCAGGCTCCCCTTTCTGGGAGAGCTTACAGTCCTGGATGTGAAACAGCACCTTGGTCAAGTCTTTTCATGGTCACCCACAGAGGCTGGCCTCAGACATCTGTCAGTGGGGACCCAGACTGGAGAGTTCAGGAATTGGTGAAGTCCTGTGGCATCACTGACCACGTGTCAGTGGATCTCACCATGCCCCGGGGAGTGAGGACACTGGCCTCTGGCAGGGGGGCTGGCCTGGCATGGAGGGACAGCCCTCACAGAGGGCTCTTTGTGGAAGCGGCACCCACACTGGCCAGAGCTGCTCTGGGGTCATCTCCCTCCACATGCTGAGGGAACTGTGGCAAGAGTCCAGCTCTTCCAGGCTTTAAACAAATGAAACCCAATGGCCTTGTCAGAAGTGGCCTGGCTGCTGAGGCTGGTGGTAAAGATTTCATAGTTCTCACTGACCAGGGCTTGACTCCAGGAGAGGGCCTGGAGGAGCAGAGTGAGCCGTCTCTGGGGTCCTGCCCCCTGCTGTTGTGGGTTTCACATCCTGGTGTCCATGGGACTTGGAAGTGGCTGGAACTGCATCCCTCTACCCAGCTCTGGTATTTGGGGATGCCTTGGCTGAATGCTCAGAGGGCCCCTTCCTGGCCCAGGGCCCTTTGGGTCTTTGGCCCCATGTGTGCCCAGCCTGTCTGGGCAGAAAACTGCTGCCAGGGCCTGCTTCACCATTCGGGTGGCCTCCGCCCCAGCCTGGCCCTGACTGAGGCAAGAGTGCAGCCCGTTGAGATTGCCCCAGCAGCAGCATTTCCCAACTCGGGGTGAAGACACCTGGCTGTCCTGGAGTGACTCAGTTCTTTGCCTGAGTGACCTCTGAACTCAGCAGGGCTGGTGGTCAGTGTTTCTTGAAGCTGAGAACCGGGTGCAGCCCCCTGGTTAGGGTCTGGCTGAGACGTTCTCCTGGCTTCTGGGAGCTCTGACCCCTGGACTTCACTTCTTTCGGCAGCCCTGTTGTCACTAGAACCTGGTCCTGCAAAATCAGGAACTCCTTTATTGCCACAGACACAGCTCTCTGCCCTGGGTGCCCGGAGCAGTCTCTGAGGGCAGGGACCTGCCCAGAGCCGGGTCCTCAGGCAGTCTCTGTGCTCGTGCCCTGAATGGCAAGGTGGAATCCACTCAGAGTGGGGTGGGCTTGTGGGAGCTGGGGGATCCCATCGGCAGCTGGGTCTGGCTGACTGGGCCGCACTGTTTGGGCTTCTTGCTCAGAAGTCAGTTGCACTCGTGGTCTGGATGTCACCTCTGAGAGCTGCACAACCAGGCAGGGGCATGTGCACACTTGAGAACTTCCTCTACAGGATTCTCGGCACCTTTTTCTTCCTTTTAAAAACAAATCTTTAACAGCTCTCTTGAGGTATAATTTACAAATCATAGCATTTTAGGTGTACAGTTCAGTGGCTTTTAGTAAATTAACAGTGATTTGCAATAAGTTTTACTGGATTGACTACATCCAATGTTAGGACACTTCATCACCGCTTAGAAGACCCCTCGTGTTCATTTGCCGTCCCTCCCCGTGCCCACCTCCGCTCCCAGCTCTCAGGCAACCGCTCTATAAATTTCACTCTTCTGAACATTTTATACAAATGGAATTATACAGAATGAGGTCTTTGGGGTCTGGCTTCTTTCACTTATATAACGTTTGGAAGGTCATCCATGCTTTAGCATGAATTAGTACTTTTTTTTAATTGCTGAATATTCCATTGTGTGGATATACCACATTTTGTTTATGTGGTCATCAGTTTCTCTTAGGATTTTGCTTTTGTCCTGGGTCTTCTGATAGCAGACTGTGTCACCTTGGCAAGTTACTTCCTTGCTGTGGACCTTAGTAGTCTAGTCCTCAAAATGAGGAAGAGGTTAGACTTAATCTCTGATATGCTAAGAGCTAATATTTACTGAGCAATTGCCATTTTTCTGTGCACTGTGCCAAGTTCTGTACACATACACTACCTCATTCAGGCACATTCTGTTACCATCTCATTTTTGCAGTGAGGAAACTGAGGCTCAGAGAGGTCACATCCCTAGGGTCTTGGAGCCAGGATACGTCGCTTATTCATTTGTGTCCTTTGTTTGAACCAGGTGCTGTTCAGGCCTGAGGATGCAACAGTGAGAAAGCTCAGATTCTCTGCCATCATGGAGCTTGTGTTGCAGTAGGATAGACAGGCAATAAACTGCCACAGGTGGTGGCAAGCATGAGGGAGAGGAAGGAGAGGTACTTAGATGGTGTGGTTAGGGAGGGCTTCTCGGAAGAGGCACCATGGGGCAGAGCTCTGCAGGCAGTCTTTGCAGGCAGGAGCCAGCCCGGGCAGTTTGGGGAACGCGAAGAACAAGGACTGCTTCTGAGGTTCACTTTTGCCCTGGCATCCTGGGATTCTCGCCTGAGTATTTTTTTAAAAGATAAATGCCTAAAAATATATATATAAATAGTGTCCATATGTTATAAATAATGAACCTGTGTGTACCTACCACCAGGCTCAAGAACTAGGACATCCAGCATCCTGGGTGTCCCTCCCATCCTCATTTCCCTCCCCCCCCCCCAAAGAATTACACCCTGAGTTTTGCATTATCTTTCTATTGTTTTCATATAGTTTTATAACATTTGTGTATGTTCTTAAACAGAGTGGTCTTCCCTCCTCAACAGGTCCTCCTGCAGTGTGCTTTGTTCACATGTTGTATTTGTGAAATAATGTTGCCATTGGATCTGTGTAGTCCACTCGTTCTCCCTTCTCGTAGTGTTGCATTCTGTGAACTTCTTGTGATTACTCCTCTATTCTGTTGACGGACACTTGGGCCGTCTCCAGGTCTGGCCCTTGCACGCAATGTGGTCACTCCCGGGTGTGTTTCCAGAGCGTGCGTGAAGCTCACGTGTCTGTTCTGCTGTAGTATGTGCCTTGGGTGGAGTTGCTCGGTCTTAGGTAATGTGCATCTGCAGCTCCTGATTTGGTTTCTTTTTAATATAGTTAAAAGATTCTTCAGGTTTTCTATTTCTTCTTGACTCACTTTTGGTAAATTATTTTTTCCTAGAGTTTTCCTGTTTTCAAGTTTATTTGCATCAGGTTGTTCAGAGAATTTTATCGTCCATTTGTACGTCCCTCCTTTCATTTCTAATATTGCTCTTCTCTTTTTCTGGATCCTGCCTTGTCAGAAGTTTGCTGAATTTTTAGTCTTTCCTTTGTTTTTTTTTTTATTTTTAAGAACTAACCTTGGCTTTGATTTTCTTAAATTGTGTATCTGCTTCCTATTTCATACATTTCTGGTCTGATTATCTTCTTTCTACTGTCTTCGAGCTCCCTCCATTTTTCTAACTTTTCCAGTTGGATCTTTCCTGTTGGTTTTCAACTCCTGTGTTTCTTGCTTTGGTCTTTGGGTCCTTATTTCTTCTCCATAACAGATTTCTTTTCTTTGTATTTTTAAGCATTGAGGATTGCCTCGGTGAGGCTGTTATGGGTGCTTGGCCTCCCTGGTTTGTTCATTTATCGAGAAACCGTGTAACTCCTGGTGATTCAGGCCCAGTGTCTGTCCGGCGGGAGAGGCACTGTTTTTTGAGTGGAATTGACAGCTCTTACCTCTTGATAATGGAGAGGAACCAGCCACGGGGGTGAAGGATCTTCTCTGCACTTTTCCTGCAGGGAAACTGAGCAGGTAGAACGAATGCTAAAGGGATGAGAGAGACCCTCCTGGTAAGGGAACCTCTGGAAGAATGTGTGTCCTCCCCGAGGTGGGGGACGTCTTTGAGAAACTTAATTTATTAAGCTCCCAGCATCACCTTCGTAGACTGAACTCCTTGGGACTATAAGTGGGCTCTTCAGGCCAAGGCAGGGTTTTTTAATGAACTTGTAACCCCTGTGCATCACCAAGAATCAGGTAAAGTACCCTGCAGCCCCCCATCCGACCCCACCCCGACCTGGCCCTAGCCAGTTTGTGTGTGTCCATGGGTGTGTCATACACACCACCATGGGGTGGGGCCTCCACCAGCAGATGTCCCCCAGGGGAGGCCAGGGTTTCAGGACAAGCTCAGCCCTGAGGCCACAGACTCAATAGCTTTTGGCCCTGAAGGGCTTCCAGTAGGTTGAGCTTAAAAGTAACTGCCTCCTGTGTGCACAGCGCTTTACAGCTTACAGTGTCCTATC
The DNA here is from genome assembly GCF_021613505.1 of Equus quagga. Lineage (NCBI taxonomy): Eukaryota > Metazoa > Chordata > Mammalia > Perissodactyla > Equidae > Equus > Equus quagga. The sequence goes on from NC_060267.1 coordinate 133,464,710, forward strand.
TCAGTCCTTCCCTCCTGCCTGCCCCGTCAGGGTCCCAGCCCACAGATAAGGAGTTGGAGGCACTGAGAAGTTTAGCATCTGTCCTGCAGCAGATGGTGGTAGCTGATGGTGACCTGGGCACTTCAAACTCATCATCTTCCTGGGATTCCTGGACACCCCCATCCCGCCCATCATCCTCACTTACAAGTGAAGGAGCTGAGCCTCAGGGTAGAGCACTTGCTCAAGTCCCACAGCTCCTATCCCCACCCCAGACACTTTGCCGAGGGAGTTCCCTGAAAGCTCTGGGGTGGAATAGGGTGGACACTGGGCCCCTAAAGACCCCTTATTCTGTATGCTTTTACTTGGTGGTGTGAACACAATGCCAGCAGTGTGGCCGGATGCAGACTTTGGAGAGAATAAAATATTGCTCACTCCCCCGTCCTGGGCCTATCAGGGAAGAGTTAAAATCAACTAATTTTTGACTTCTGGCGTCTGTCTGTGCTGACCTTCTCCCTCCCTCCACGTCCACTTTGCCTGGCTTTGGGGATGCTTCCACCGTGTGCAGAAAGTGGTTGCACCTACCATTTATCCCTGAAGCCCCTTCCAGGCGGCCAGGTAGGAACGTCACGCTTGGGTCACAAGGTGGACAGGGCAGGCGGAGCCCTGCACCTGCCTGCCTGCCTTCTCCTCAGAGCAGTTTGTCCACATCCTTCCCCTACTCTTCTCATAACAGTCGAGGCTTTTGATACGGGATTCCTCAGGGACCGGGCTGCCCTTGAGATGGGAAGGGCAGGAGGTCAGGCTGACTGGTGTTGACTGGGATGTCCTCCCGCTGAAGTTTGGCACTAGGAACAAGGGAGCTGTGTCCCTCCCAGGCAGAGAAAGGTTTCTCGTTTACATTTCCTCACCTCCCTCTTTCAGGTCTAGTGTCTTTTCCCCATCCGTGACCAGGAGTTCGTAGAAATGGTTAAGTATAAGATGATTGTGTGCTGGGAATGTGACTACTAAACCAGCATGGACAGTTCTGGATGTCCCTACTAATGTGTCTGTGCTGGGAGTGACTCACCCCTAACCTGGTGGGGGGCCGACTGCAGGGGAGGAGGGAGGCTCCTGTGAACTCCAGGTGTTGCATGTGCCCTTGGGTTTGGCATTGGGCATGTTCAGGGCGAAGGACCTCGCTCGAAGAGCAGCGTGAGAGGGCTGTGCTAGGCTGCGTGGAGCGGGAGGCTGGGAGGCACGAGACCTGAGGCGGACGTCTTAACAGAACCGTGGAGCAGAGGGCTTCAGGCTTAGCTGGGACCACGGCGTGTCCCGGCAGGAACCCCAGCCTCTGCCCCGTTCCTGTGGGCACCGGCTGGGTTCATCAAGTGGGTCCTCGGAGACCTGAACCTGAACAAGTCTGATCTGGAAGATGGAATCCTTGCACTTTCTCCTGAGAATTCCTCTGCCCAGCAGCCGTTCAGATAACTGTGCAATTATTAGAATAAGAGGCTTAAAAAAAGGGGGACCCTCTGACCCCACTGCTCCAGGCTGGAAGGGCAGGCTCTTGCTCCACCTCAGCCCTTGTCACAGGCAGAAGGGATTTTTATTTTTACGTGATTGTAGCCTTTGTAGAAGATGAGATTGTGTGTTTTGCCTTTTTAAAGTCTGCACAAAGCCTGGGTCTAGGTGGCAGCACCAGCCCTCGAGGCCCGTTCGCAAAGCTGCTGACTAGTCCAGTGATGCTGTTGCACAGCCTGAAGTCTAGTTTTTCAGACTCCCAGCCCCACATGTTAAGGCTGCTGGGAGGTTCATGGTAATTCCACGAGGCTCAGTCCCTTAGTCCCTGCCCCTGGACTCAAGACCGGCACCCCTGGGGGCCTGGGAGCACAGGGTTGCCCCTCCCAAGTGGGCAGAGTCCTGGGCAGTCCCACTGGGACATAGCTCTTTGGTCAGTGGTGGAGGGGCCACCGCTCTCAGCTGCTGAATCCTTGTAACTCCTGCTAGGAGCCTCAAGGTGAGGACTGGGCTCCACCTGGCACCAGCCACCGCCCAGCCATGGTGCCACCTTGTGCTGGGTCTGCTGTGTGCGTGGTCTCCTGGACTTCTCCTTCCTTATGCTAGTCCAGTCCCAGAATTTTTCACTTGCCATCACTCTTCTGGACTGTTGGTCCCTGGGAGGGTGTGACAGTCCATGGCACCCACTAGCTGGCCCAGACCCCAAGCTGCCAGCAACGGCCTCCTTGAGACCCCATGCAACCCTCTCAGGGAGCAAGAACACGTGCCTCTGTGATAAGCCAGGCCTGTGACTCTTTGGGACACAGGTCCCAGGTCCCTGTATGCGGGCTTGGGGTGAGCCCCGTAGGTCAGGGGTCCAGGGCTGTGATGCATGTGTCGCCTCTCTCCTGGACCACAGCCACCCCACATCATGCTGCAGTGCTGCGGAGATCATGGCTGTCCTCTTTTTCCACACCATGCGCTACAAGCCCCAGGACCCCCGGAACCCTCACAACGACCGCTTTGTGCTCTCCAAGGTAGGAGCCCAGCTGCCCACCGCTGACTGCCCTTTGCCTGGGGTTGGGTGTCATGTAGGCCCTGAAATGATGAGAAGGTGCTGGCAGCGAGTGATCTCCAAGGAGACCTCCCCTGGTGGAAACCCAGCCCTGGCCCACCCTTCCCAGGCTCCTTCTCCACTTGCTCGGCTTGGCCGGGCCCATCACAGCCTCTCCCTTGGTGTCTTGCTCTGTGTTGACCTAGCACAGAGTAAGGAATAAACAACTTAATTAATAGGAGACAGTGGAATGACCTGCTGGATGTTGCTCCCGTGTTTGGTCTTGACAGACAGGACTCAACATAGAGGTCTGGGGTACAGCTTTGTGGCTTTCCGCACGTATCTTGCAATGCTGTCCCAGCACCCCCAAGGCCATGGCTTGCCCCCTCAGGAGTGGTGGTGCTCTACGGCAGGGTTTGGGATGGGGCACCCTGTCCCCCCACTTCCACATGAGAATCACGGCCACAAACCATGCCACAACCCCTGAGATCCACCTGTGCCCAGGCCTGGCCCCATGGCCTCTGGTCTCCCGGGGCAGGCATCAGAGCTTAGAAGTCTGTCCAAGTCCACTCACATGCCAGAGACTGGGGATTAGGGCAGCCGGCTGCCTGCTGGGGTTTTGGCCTCCGCCAGCCTCACAGCTGTGCTCCCCCTGCACCTGTCCCAGGGCCTGCCCGGCCTTGGCTGTGGGAACTCTGGGCTGGAGAGGGATGAAAGGAGGGAAGTGGCCTTCACTCGCTTCCACCCTAAAATGGATACCCTGCCCGGCAGGCGCGGCTGGGCCCCGGTTTCAGTGTGTAGGGGAACAACCCCTAAGCATCAGCTTCCATCTCACCCCCTTCACCCCCCCGTCCCCTGGCAGGGCCATGCAGCCCCCATCCTGTACGCTGTCTGGGCTGAAGCAGGCTTCTTGCCCGAGGTGGAGCTGCTGAACCTGAGGAAGATCACCTCTGACTTGGATGGGCACCCTGTTCCGGTAAGTGCGTCCGCCAGGAGCCGCACAGGCCTCTGTCTCTGCTTCTGTTTTCCCCGGGGGCAAGTGGCAGGGGGCAGGGCACCCACCAAGGAGCCGAAGGTGGTGAGAAGCCAAGGAGTGTAATGAGGTGAGGAAGGAAAGAAATGGGTGTTTGGGGGGGTCACGCTGTTCGCCCCAAGCTGGTGCTGAAGGGTGGGGCCCTTTGAAGACCCCACCCAGGGCACTGAGGGTGGACTGCAGGGAAGGCCTCTCCCCAAGGACCAGAACCCCAGCTCCCCTTCCCTTCCTGGCCTCCCTGGCCATACAGACACAGCCCAGGAGAAGAGGGTCACCTGGGAGTCAGTAAGGGGGTCACAGCAGGATGCTGGTGACGCCCCAGGACAGGGGCCCGGTGTGCTCCTCAGGTTCTAATCCCTGCAGATGTTTGGAGTTCCTGGGTACCATGAACCTGTCACTTCCCCATCCGGGCGCCCACTCAGGCCAAATGTTCTGTCAGTTTTGTCATGAATTTTCCCCACCTCTCTGGGAGGTGGATGATGTGGGCTCCATTTACACGTGAGGGGACTGAGGCCCACAAAGGTGCAGTCCGTGGCTTGAGGTCACACAGGTCCCTGGGAGCAGAGCTGGGATTTGAACCACACCCACAAGTGCTGCTATATGAGAATGAGAAGTCACACTGGGGGGAGGCCACCCCGGGGCTGGGCCTCCTGCAGACCCAGCTTACATGGCTGGGTCTGGTGGGGCTGTGGCTGCTGTAGCCCCTGAGACCAGGAGGCCAGGATCCTGGGAGGCAAGCTGGGGAAAGACACTGCTTCCTCCTCTGCCCTGAGAGTAACTGTGACCCTGTTATGGCAGAAACAAGCTTTCACTGACGTGGCCACTGGCTCCCTGGGCCAGGGCCTTGGAGCTGCCTGCGGGATGGCCTACACGGGCAAGTACTTCGACAAAGCCAGGTAACACTCCCACGCCCCACTGCCCCCGGGCACCTCCTCTTGCCGACTTGGGCTGAGTGGGAGCCAAGTAACCGTGCAGGTGTGGCCTGAGGCAGGTACCATGACCAGCCCCCTTTTCAGAGGAGGAAATAGCCTCAAAGGAGTGCAGGGACCTGCCCAGAGTCCCTTGTTAGTGACTGGCAGGGCCGGGTTTGCATCCAGGGCCTGTGCTCCCAACCACATGCACTTTGGCCAGAGTGCTTTAGCTCATAAGTTCCTGTGTTACCCTCAAGGCATGTGCGGACCCCAGAACTCTCAGAAGCCCTCATCCCCAGTGTCTGACCAAGTGCCACAAGCCCAGGCCCAAGCCACTTGCCTTTCTCTTTTGAAAGGAGAAGATTGTGTGTTCGGGAGGGTTCTGGGCATCCCTGAGCCCCACCTGTCAGCCAGGGGAAAAACAGACATTGGAGAGATTGACCTGCGCAGGGTTGGTTTGCAGCTCCAGCGCCAGGCGGTCTGGAGGAGGACACCTTTGAGGCAGGTTTCAGCCACAGGGCTGTCTGCTGTGGCCAGACTGCGCCTGCCAACAGGTCTCTTTATTGGGGAAAGGAGGAGTGTGGGCTGCAGGCTGTTAAGGGGAGCAGTTTGTCAGAGGGTTTCTTCAGTCCTTTACTCTTGGGGGCGCTGTGCTCCATGCTCATCTTGATAAGCTCCCTGTGGGCTGAGTGGTACATGAGTACAGCTTCCCCTCTTACAGATTGGGGATACTGAGGTAAGATGCTTGCTTATGACCCATTTAGGTGGGGCAGGATTTGCACTCACAGCGTACGTCCAGAGTCTCCATATTCAGAGTCCCCAAGGCTGCTCTGAGGGGCCTGAGGGAAGCACAGGAGGGTCAGGAAGGCTGTGGGTAGAAAGCTTCCTAGAGGAGGGCCTGATGGAGCCTGACCTGCAGGTGGCAGGAAGGGCGCAGCCATGCAGCCGGTGGCTTCCCCACTGCCCCACAGTCCACCCCACTGGCAGGAGAAGGGCCACAGCCAGGTGGGTCAGGAGGCTGTGGTGGTGACTGCGGCCCTTTGAGGACTGGTGGCTGCAAGAAGCCTGACTGGACGCTACTCCGCAGTGAGCACCCACTATGTGCAGGCCGATCTGAGGGCAGGGGGCTCCTGAGCTGGCTCTCCAGGAGGTGGGCTGGGGCTGTGGGGCCTTCCGGGCCCTGTCAGGCCAGTGTCACCTGGGAGCACAGTGTCTGCCTTCAGTTCCTGGCTGGGCTTTGGGGCCATGCTCGGCTACACCCAGAAGTGATTCACCATGAAATGAAGAAAGTCACAAAGAATGGGATGTATGTTTAAGAGTATTTTATTTGGCACAGAACCAGAGATGTGAGTTAATTATTCCCTACAGTTGCTTGAAGTAATTCCCTGTGAAGGGTCATTTCCTGACCCTAATATAATGGAACAAGCTGGTGTAGGGAGAAGGGGTTTAGCTGGGTTCCCAGCAGCCAGGGTTGGCTAAGGCTCAGGCCCTCGAACTATACCTTGAGGGGTGGCGGGGGCATGAAGGGAATTAACAGGCCGTGCCAGGCTGGAGGTGGCGTCCTGATAGAGCACATCTGGCCTCCAGTCTCAGCTCTCCCAGCCATTAACCAGGGAGCGTACATCAAATTGGCACTCTTTCATTTCTCTTTTAAGTAATTTTTTGGGGAGATTATAAAATACCTACTCATCTGAAAAATACGGTAAAGTGTTAAAAAGAAAGGAATGTTTTCCTTATTCTTAACCACCCCCCCCATTTAAATCTTACTAGCAATATATCATGTTTCCTCCATGATATTGTGAAAAAAACCTTACAAATTTGTAATCCTAACATTACACAATTTTATATTCTGCTTTTTAGAAACATCTCAGCACCGTGAACATTTTCTCACAAGCTTAACTGTCGAGAGCTCATGTTAATGATTGCACAACCTTCTGTTTTATGGATCTGCTATGACCCATTTAGGCGGTTCTCTGTGGTTGGACCTTTGAGGCAGTTTCTAAAACCTCTACAACAAATGTCAACCCTCTGTTTAGGGTGCCTTCTCTTCATGGTAGTTCATGGTTGTGGGTATTTGCAGCCCCCAACCCCAAATCTGACAGCTTCAGGCAGCACAAAATCTCAGAGACAGCCCCGGCTTCTGCAGGGCCTGCTTTCCTGTTCACGAGCCTCCCCAGTGTCTCCTCAGGACCGCAGGACATCCGCCTGACCTGAGCCTGTTAGCCCAAGAGGGCTGCCCTGCCCCAGGCCTGGAAGCCTGAAGCTGTGCTTGGACGCCACTCTTGGCCCCAGTCTGACTTCCATGGAAGTGGGCGTGGGGCTGGGAAGGCAGCCCATCTGCTTCTCTGGAATCCCTTTCTGGGGAAGTCAGTTCCCTACAGGCCTCTCTTGCTCAGCTGCTCACTTTGGGGAGCTGCTGTGCCAGACCCGAACCCTGCAGCGTCTGCATACGCTTGCAGCCTCTGCATATGCTTGCAGCCTGCAGGGGAGAGATGAGACAAGCTTGAGGACAGGACCTCTGAGTGTGGCCCTGGAACCTTCTGCTCCTGGCCAGGGACAAGTGGCTTGCCTGCTGAGGCCACAGAAGGGAAGGCAATGGGCAGGGAGAGGATGCAGAAGCCCTCCCTGACCTGCTGGCCTTCAGAGGTGCTGAATCATGCTGACAGCACCATAGCTGTCCCCGCCTCTTCTCCAGCTCCCTCCTGTCTTGGCCCTGCAACAAGGAGGCCTGAAAGCCCAAGCTGCTCAGCTGCAGCCAACTCCAGGGCCGTTTCCTGCAGCAGCCGCAGAGCAGCTGTGTCCTCTCTGACCCCGTCCAGGCACCAGGGCCACGCAGCTGGACACTGGGCAGGGGAAAGGGGCGTCTCCGAGTCCTGCCGCTCTTCCCACTGCGTGTACATTCCTAGACAGCAAGGAGTAGACGGTCTGGGCTGGGCTGTCAGACCTGGGTTTGAATCCCCGCTCAGCTATTCCCCAACTGTGTGACCTTCAGACAAGTCCCTTGACCTTTGAGCCTGTTTCCTTGTCTGTGTTTTGGGAATAACAGCTGCACTTAACCTCACGGAGAGGGTTACCCAGCACCAGCCCTGCCGGAGCCACGGGGTGCCATGCACCAGTGATGGAGTTATTGTGTCTATGCCTGTGGCCGCTGCTCCCCAGCCGCTCCCATCCCCCACATCTCTGGGGTGGGAGTCAGAGCCCCTCAACTGGTCTCCCTGCCTCTCGGCTCACCCCCTTGGCTCCAGCCTCCCAGGGGCCCGGGAAGGTTCTGTTCACTGGGTAGCTTATCCCAGTTCAGTGCTCTTTTTACCATTGTGCTGCCTTTGAAATGATCACAGGTGCCTGTGTTGAGGGCAGGACAAGGCCCAGCTCCAGGCTTGGGCAAGAACCAACCTTGGTGCCTTGGGGAGGGCCCATCCTCTGAGTCACCTGTCCCCACCATGGGCCCAGTCCTCAAGTCCCCTCGTCAGTGCTCACTGTTCATCTGAGGCCTTGCTCTAGGATGCTGCCTGGCAGCACACCTTGCCCTGCCCAGCCGGCTCCTCTAAGTCAGTCCCCGGGGCTCCCCCAACACTCCTGGTTCCTGGGAGGGTGGAGAGAAGTGAGTCCAGCCCTGCAGCAGGCAGTTCGAGCCCCTCCCACCCAGTGAGAGTAGTTCACCTCACTCTTCATTTTACTTGTGCCCCAACAATCCCCGATTTTCTGGGTCCAATTGACCAGACCCCTGGGCGTGGACTTGGGGTGGGCAATGGGACCTGCCAACACTGCTGCACACCTCTTGCACGTCTTGTGTGGCTGCTCCTTTCCCAAGCACAGTGGGCCCAGGTGAGTGGGGTCAGCCTCCAACCTACTCCCCTTACCCACAGCTACCGTGTCTATTGCTTGCTGGGAGACGGGGAGCTCTCAGAGGGCTCCGTGTGGGAGGCCATGGCCTTCGCCAGCATCTACAAGCTGGACAACCTTGTCGCCATTCTTGACATCAACCGCCTGGGCCAGAGCGACCCTGCCCCCCTGCAGCACCAGATGGATGTCTACCAGAAGCGCTGCGAGGCCTTCGGGTAAGTACGAGGCCGTGGCCTGAGCACCCTCACAGCTTGACAGCCGGCTGTGCTAGAAGCTTTGCAGGTTCAGGGGCTGAAGCTAGAGGCTAAGCCCCATCTAAAGAAGGTCTCCCTTCTTCAGCATTTGGCTCACAATTTCAGACTCTTAGCACTTGGACTTAAAGTGGCAGCCCAGGCCACCATCGTGGATTTGTGGGCTGAGGCCCAGTTCTCAGCGAGTTCCTATATTTGCGTGGTTGTGTGGCACCAGGGTTCTCAGAGCTTCTGTGTAACATTATCTGACAGATCTTCACTTTGTTCTTGGGTGAAGAGGGAGGGGGTGCCCAGTGTGAACCAGGCTTACTCACGGAGGCTAAGGGACAGATAGAGTTTGAATGTCAGTCCGGTGGTCCCCTCCCGTACTGGCCCCAGCCAGCCTGGGGAGGAGGAACAGACCCCTCTCCCAGTGAAGTGGTTGTGAATTCAGAGTCACATGTTACCAAGCAGGGAGGTCCGTCTGGGTGAGTGTCATCCGGAGGGGCCCTCAGCCTGATGTCCCTCCCCTGCCCCCAATACCCACTGCTCTGCAGTGGGGGCTCTGAGGGCCCAGGCCCCCAGGCTCAGCCCTGGCCGAGGAGACTGTGGCGGACTCTGGGCTGGGGCCTCCAGGGCCGCCCGTTGTAGAGTCGCCAGCCAGGGAAGGTCGGGGAGGAGTCGCAGTACCCGAGTACACAGCAGACACGGGGTTATTTCTGGTGACTGACTTATGGAGGGAGAAAGTGAAGGGAGGAGATACCCTCTCTGTTGGACAGAGAGGGAGACATCACAGAGTGTCTCAAGGGCTTGCCCAAGGCCACATCAGGCTGAGGACTTGGAGCATAACAGCGTCCCTGGGTCTGTGTCCATAACCTGTGGTTCTGAAGCCAGATTCCTTACGTCCTGCCTCCGTCATTAACTTGCTTTGTGACCTTGGGCGGGATGCTCCACCTTCAGTGTCTCAGTTTGCTTGTCTGTAAAATGGGGGCAGCAACAGCAGCGTTGTGGCGAGGCATAAATGGGTTCGTGTGTGTCGTGCTCGGCCCAGTGCCTGCACAGAGTGGGCATTTAGTACATATTAGCTGCTATTTTTATTCCTATTAATATGACAGAGGGTCCTCGAAAGGATTGCCTTAAAGAGCAAGGTTGTCCTGCCCCAGCTCCACGGTCTAGATGTTTGCCAATACGGCTCATTTTTTACAAGTTTCCAGCACCACATCCAGCATCTATGGGGTGATCAGAAGTGTCCCCTAAATAAAAATTGGGCCAGAAAATTCGTCAAGAATCTAATAGCAGACAGAATCAAGAGTCTAATAGCAGACGGATTCCAAACCCCGTGCCTTGTCCCCAAAGCAGCTTTCAGTAGGAAATGAGCAGATCAGGAATCAAAGAGACAATAAATGAACTAAGCTTTGCATTACTTAGGAAAGCGGAGGAAAACCTGCTCAAAGGCAAACAAGAGGAGTAAAATAATGCGGAAAGAGAAAAGAGAAAATGAAACCCAAATTGGAAACAGAAATGTTTTAGGCTTCGCAGCTCCTCCAGCTCTTTCCAGATTGCAGCTGTGCAGTGGAGAAAGGGCGGACCTTTCCCAGGACCCTCCTTGGGGTCTTCGGGCATGGCCCTTGCCCCTCACTGTCCTCTTCTCTGTCCCCAGCTGGCATGCCGTCATCGTGGATGGACACAGCGTGGAGGAGCTGTGCAAGGCCTTTGGCCAGGCCAAGCACCAGCCAACAGCCATCATTGCCAAGACCTTCAAGGGCCGAGGGATCCCAGGTCCGTATGCACGAGCCTGCCTCCCCATCCCCACCCCTCCCCTGGGACTGGGTCCTATGGCTGATGGAGGGGCATATCTCTGAGGCCCTGTGTCTGGGGAAGTACCAGCCCTTTGCTGCCTTCCTGAGTGCACTGGGGCCACAGAAGGGGGAACAGGAGATGTTGTGCTCCCTGAGGTGACTCAGTGGTCAGCATGGCTGAGCCAGGATTTGAACCTAGGTTGGGCTGGCCTCAGCCAATGGGCGTGTACAGGCAGGAGAGGAGGGCCTTTGGAAGGGCCTGTGGGTAAGGAGAAAGGATGCTGGTGTGAGTCAGTCCCCCACACCGATGCCCTGGCTGGCATTTGCACAGCATCCTTGATAACTCCAGCTGTCTGCCCTGAGCTAAAGGCCCCATGCAGAGCCAGGAGAACCTGGAAAGACCTAGGTTCTCTCCTATGGGGTGAGTGAGGTACTCCTCAAGCAATGGAAAAGTGCTTCCAGAAGGCTGTGTGGGTGGAGAACCTGGAAGGGTCTGGAAGATGGTTCCTGCACTAGACCTTAGAGGGATACAGGCATAAGCTGCTCCCCAGCACCCGGGTGAGGCTCCAGACCCCTCTGGTGGAGATGGCCCTCGTCCATTTTAAAGATGGTAAAATGGGGCTAGAAGTGGTCAGAACTTGTCCGGGGACACACGGAGTCGGGGGCACTAGGGGGCCTAACTGCGGGCCCAGTGCCAGTTCTGCCTTACCGTGCACATGCCCTGGCTGCCCCCCTGCCCAGCCCGGGGTCGCAGCTCTCTGACCTGCACAGCCTGGAGGTAGATGAGGACTTTCGCTGCTGCCTGGCGCTGACCCCTCAGGTGTTCTACCAGGCGGGATCTGGAAATCTCTTCTGGTTTTGGGGGTTCCTAGGGGTCTGCAGGGCTGCTGGGTACTGCCTGGGACAGTCAGTCCTTGGCTCTACCCAGGCTGCGGTGAGATCTGAGGTAGGACTGTTAAGCTCGCTGGTGCCCACACAGCAGAGCGGGGCAGGGGGTGGGGTGGGACACACACGACAGACGACGCATGTGACCAGGTGCCTACGGAGCCTGCTGGTGCCTCAGGTGACCTTGGCAGTACTCAGCCTGCTCTGTGCTCAGCTTCCCCTCTAATGGCTTCCCCTCCCAACCCATTCAAGAAACTGAGTGTGATTTCCACCGCAGACCCCTCTCCGCAGGTGCAGATGTGACACAGAGGAGGACAGGATGGGACGATCTGCCCACACACGCTCCTCTCCCCACTTGGCTCTGAGCTCCTGGGGACTGGTTAGCTATTCAGTGGGTGCTGGGCATGTGGAATCCTGGTCACCACAACCACCCTCCTTTCTCAACTCTCGTGCCCAGTGCAGGGCTCTGCTTGACTGTGACAACATCGTTCCTTTCCTGTCCCCTCCAGGGAGGCCTCCTAGCCTTCCCTCAACGGGTAGAGAGCCAGGCCCCGAAGCAGCTTCCTGGCCCTCGGGGAGCCTGCATCTGACCTGGCCCTCTGCCCTCCTCCATTGTACCTGCAGGGGTAGAAGATAAGGAGTCTTGGCACGGGAAGCCCCTCCCCAAAAACATGGCTGATGAGGTCATCCAGGAAATCTACAGCCAGATCCAGAGCAAAAAGAAGATCCTGGCGACTCCCCCGCAGGAGGATGCCCCCTCAGTGGATATCACCAATATTCGCATGCCCACCCCGCCCAGCTACAAAGTTGGGGACAAGGTACAGAGTTGGGCCTCGCTTTCCTGGTCCGACTTGGGTGGAGTGGCCATGGTTCTCGGGCTCCCTGAGGCTGGGGCCAAGATGTACCTCTGCAGAGTAGGGAGAGGGAGAAAAGGGATTAGTTCGGGGGTGAGAAGGAGCCTTGAGGTGTTGCTCCTGCCATTTCCTTCATGGGGACAGCCAGCTCCAGAATTATTTACCTGCAGAGGCTCAGAGAGGACAAGGGACTTCCCCACAGTCACACAGCAAGCTATTGGCAGCACTGTGGTCAAAGCCCATGGCTCCTGAGTCCCACCCCATCCCTGGTCCTTCAGGGCCTTGGCTTGAGCTCAGGACTTCCCCATGTCTCGCCTGGCAAAGGCTAGACAGGCCCGTCCTGCTCCAGGGCCCTCCCTCGTGTGAACCCATGTCAGGCTTTCCCACTCCCGGGCCCTCGGTGTATTCCCATGCCAAGTGGGGTGAGTTTGCAGACCTCTGTCACAGGGATGGGGAAATTGAGGGTGTTAGGACATCTTTTGCAGCCCAGACACCTCACAGCTGGGCTGTGGCACTCCCAAGACGTTCATTGTAGTTCTCAGGGGCAACCTTACAGAAGTTAAGCTTCCACAGGACCCGGTGTTGCTGGGCTTCCTTTTTCTGCCCCTATTTTTATCTTTTTCCCCTCCCTAAAAGCTATGGCCTCCCAGAGGCTGAGCAGAGCTCCAGGCCACATGCCCACCACAGTGCTCAGAGCTTTCCTGCTCTCCTCCCCACAGATAGCCACCCGCAAAGCCTATGGGCAGGCCCTGGCCAAGCTGGGCCATGCCAGTGACCGCATCATCGCCCTGGATGGGGACACCAAGAATTCCACCTTCTCAGAAATCTTCAAAAAGGAGCACCCGGACCGCTTCATCGAGTGCTACATTGCTGAGCAGAATATGGTGGGTGCCAGGCTAGGCAGGTGGGCGCAGGGCCAGCCACAGCCTCGGGCTGGGGTCTGAGGGGGCCAGGGGCAGGACTGAGGTCCTCCTGCTCCTTTGGGCAGCTACATTGGCACTGCCTGGGTGCCTGCTGTGGATCAGGCCGGGGATGCCACAGGAACAGCTAGGACCCAGCATTTATCCCTTGACCTCAAGTGACTGCAGTAGTGAGGGAGGGGTGTGTGTGTGTGATGCCCAGGTGCACATGTACTGGATGAGCGTGCAAATGGGGAGCTGAGTAGGGCTGCAGGTGCACACAGGAGATGCTGCATGTCGGCCAGGCGTGGTGGTGAATGGGCTCTCTCTGGGGCTAAAGGGCCTTCCAGGTGGAAGGGAGGCACAGCCAGGAGGCTGGGACATGATGGGTCTAGTAGCCAATAGGTCTGCTGAGCCCCTTTTACGTACAAGGCTCTGGCCCCGCCACCCTGAGGGATGCAGAGATAAGAGGACTCTGCGGGCCTCTGACCTGCACACAGGGGTAAGCATCCCCGTGTCAGGAACTGAGGTTGTGAAATAAGGACAAGGTTTAGTCCTGTTTCTCCCAATATCCATTCCTTCTTGCCAGAGTTCTTCCTCCACCTGAGCCTGAAGTCTCCCTATGGCTTCTAGCCTTGGCAGCTGGAGGGTCCACACTAAACTGGCAGGGGTCTGGGGCAGGAGGGCTCATGTCAGCAGGCGGGTTTCAGAGCTGTGGAGCACGTGGCAAGTTTGGAACTACTGCATGCACTCAGTGCTTCTGGGCCAGGGACTTGGGGCCTGGACCCTCCGCAGGCATACAGGGGGTTGGGAGGACTGGTATCTGCAGAGGTCTTGGGGCTGGTGAGGGAGATGGGAGGGAAGACTTCCAGATGCCTGGGAAGGGCGGACCATCTTTGCCCAAGCTTACTAGCCTGCTGTGGGAAAGGCTTTTCTTGTTGCTAGCAAAAAATGTCCCCCAGGAAAATTAATTTTAAGAGAACTTTTGAAATGGTTATTTCAAGTCACAGGAGTTCGGTGTTTGGAAACAGACTACGGGGTCCATGGGTGCACAGAAATCTGTTGTATGGGAGGAGGAGAATTAAGTTACCAGGATGACAGAACCCCTCTCCTCCTCCCCGAGAGGTGGCCGGCCTCAGGAAGGGTCCTGGGCTCCCTGGCCAGCCTCTCCCTCTTTGGGGCTGACGCTGCCTGACTGCCCACTAGGTGAGCATTGCTGTGGGCTGTGCCACGCGCAACAGGACGGTACCCTTCTGCAGCACTTTTGCGGCCTTCTTCACGCGGGCCTTCGACCAGATTCGCATGGCAGCTATCTCCGAGAGCAACATCAACCTCTGCGGCTCCCACTCCGGCGTGTCCATTGGTGAGTTGAACCAGGGCCAGGATGCTTCCACCTGTAACTTCCCTGGACTTTGGACCAGGAGGTGAGAGGGTGGGGCCAGGATTCCATTCCACAAATAGGGTCTGACTTCAGCGTATCTTTTCCCACGCTCCAGGAGAAGATGGGCCCTCCCAGATGGCCCTAGAAGATCTGGCCATGTTTCGGTCAATCCCCACGTCAACCGTCTTTTACCCAAGTGATGGGGTGTCTACGGAGAAGGCAGTGGAATTAGCAGCCAATACGAAGGTTAGTCGCATGGCTGTTCTTTCGTCTGTTGGCAGCTAGCTTTCTCTTCCCTAGAGGGACAGGAGGGGAGGCCACCATGCAGGCACAGAGCTGGTCATTCAGTGCCTCAGAGTGGTGTCTCCTGCCCTTGCCCCTGGCGTTTGTAGCTTGTAGAAGTTAGACCAGGAAAAAACCACACACATCATGCTTCCTGCTGCATGGCAGACATTGCTAATGGATCACCACACTCTTTCCCCACTGAGAATCCTGGCAGTCCCTGCCAATCTGGCAGTGGATGCCTATCTGCCCTCCCTGAGCTGGGTTCTCCAAGACGGAAAGAATGAGCTGAGCACCGTGGTCCTGACAAGAGCCGCCCTGCCATAGACCAGAGGGCCCCGCAGCTCATGTTCTCTACCTCCTGGGGCAGTCCCACTTCGGAGGCCAGGCTCCCTGATGGGAAAGTCATCTTCCATCTGGGGCTTGGTGCTGGCAAGGCCGTTGGGTCACTCTCCCTCAGGACAAGTGTTTGCAGAGGTGCACACTGCACAGGATGAGGGGCTCCTTTTCCCTGCTGAGGGAGCAGTCAGCATGAGGTGCCTGACAGACACCTCCAAGGGGACGATGAGATGGAGGAGGTTTGCAAGTGGGAAGTGACGAGCTTTCTGGAAAGACTCCACTCTTTGAGGTTGGATGTGCTACATCGTAACCCTCAGTTACGCTGTTTTGTCCCAGGGCATCTGCTTCATTCGGACCAGCCGCCCAGAAAACGCCATCATCTATAACAACAATGAGGATTTCCAAGTTGGACAAGCCAAGGTCAGTGCAGTTCAGGCCCCATGTGACCCTACAGAGCGAGCCTGAAGTTGGAGCCCACCCCAAGCCACCAGTCCCTGAGCCTCATTGCCCCCATGTCACCCTCAGGTGATCCTGAAGAGCAAGGATGACCAGGTCACTGTGATTGGGGCCGGAGTGACCCTACACGAGGCCTTGGCTGCTGCCGATCTGCTAAAGAAAGGTGAGGAAGGAGGGACCCAAAAAGTTGTAGATTGGGTGCCGACTGTCTATTAGGTCTTCAGGATGAGAAAGCATTTCTTCTAATTAAGTGACGGTGAACCTTACCGGGTGCCCAGCATGATGCTATGTCCAGGGCTGCAGTGGCCAGTCCCTGCCCCGTGGCCCCAGAGGTGAGGGGCCTCGACCTGGTGATCAGATCAGAGGCCCTGGAGCCTGCCAGTGGGGCTTGAATCACCACTCAGCTGGGCACTAGTTAAGTTATTCAACATCGCCGTGCCTCAGTTCCCCCATCCATAAAACAGAGATACTGTCACCTGCCCCGTGAGGCTGTCCTGAGCATTTAATAAATGTGACCTGGAATTATCCTTATTATCATTGCGGGCTCACAGATGTTAGCTGCTGGTACTGGAGGGGAGTGAGGCATTAGCCTTCCCTATAACAGAATCACAGTAGGTGTCGCATCTCACTGAGCATGAAGGAGAGGGCGGACGTGGACGTCCTTGGGAAAATGACCTCAGATGTGAGTAGGAAGTGATGAGCAGAGGCCCAGGCAGAAGGAACAGCATGTACAGACTCTGAGGAACTGGAGGAAGGAGCCGGGGCAGGAGCAAGATCATCCGGGATGGACATCCAGGGGAGGGTGTGAGGCAGGCACGGCAGAGACTCGTCTTCTGAGCATCCTGCTGGTCCTCACCTGACCTGACCCCTCATGTCTGTGCCCCAGCTCCCTTCCCAATCATCCCATAAGCCCTTGCTGTATCTCAGATCAGACCCCTGGAGCTGTCGCTCTGGCTTCCTCTTCATCTTCAAAGGCATCTGGAAGGTTGAGGAAAGTTTTGTAGGCTCCACATATGCCACTCGGTGAGAAAGTCCAAAGGCAGAGACGCCCTGGCCCAGGGTGTGAGGGACGAGAGAGGGCACTTGCCTCTCTTCCCTGAGACCAGACGCTCCTAAATCAGGCCAGGGAAGGCTCCCAGGAGGAGGTGGGTGCAGAATGCCAGAGGACATGGGCATCACAGATAAGACAAGGAAGGGAGCCAGCCACCAGGGAGTTGGCAAGCAGGAGCTTGATAGGAATGAGGGGACAAGTGGTCCTCCTCAGGACAGGGACAGGCCACAGGCTGAGCTTTAGCTGTGTGACAGCTCTTAGGACCCCCCTCCCAGGGCCCCCACCCAGGGGGCCCATCAAAGGACAGACCCCAGCACTCAGCCCCGCCCCTCTGTCTTCTCCCCTCACAGAGAAGATCAACATTCGAGTGTTGGACCCCTTCACCATCAAGCCCCTGGACAGGAAACTCATTCTCGACAGCGCCCGTGCCACGAAGGGCAGGATCCTCACGGTGGAGGACCACTACTACGAAGGTGATGGTCTAGGCAGAGAACCAGGGGCACCTGGCTCGGGAGGGCTGGGGCACAGGGCCACGGCTGGAGGGCTGGCCTTCCTCCTTCCTCCCAGCCCCAGGAGGGCAGCTGCAGCCCGGGAACCGAAAGCTGTCCCTTGGAGCACCAGGGCCTCTTAATAGGCTTCAGGCTTGGCCTGGGACCCAGCGAACTCTCAGCGGCTGGAATGGCTCCTGGGAGCCCCTGCCACTCAGGAAGCCAGTGGGGATTCCAGTCTCACTGCTAAGAGTGGAAAAGGTGGCTTGTGTCCTGGAAGTAGTTGAAAGTTAAGGCGATTATGCAGAATCAAACTGGGAAAGCAACACAGAATTTGTCTTTCACAAAGTAGCTGTCCCTAAGCACACACCATCTTCCCCTCTCCCCAGGAGAAGAGATGGGCCTAGATTCTGGGGTCAAGTGCAGATGTTAGTCCATTGATGACAGCTGCCCAGAGGATGGTGTTAAAAATGATTCAGAGGCCACATTTGAGCTTATGAAAAAAAATAAGTATGGTGATTGATTGGTGACGTCTCCTCTGGCTACAGGCCTGAGGAAGAGGGTATATATGCCGTCTCTGCCATCCTTGGGTAAGGGAGTAAACTAGAGACGGGCAAAGGGGCTGGGGCCAGCCAGGCGCTCTGGGGATCCACCCACTGCTCACCCTGAGGCCACATCACCTGACTCACCTCCTTTTCTTTGCCCAGGTGGCATAGGTGAGGCAGTGTCCTCTGCAGTAGTGGGCGAACCTGGTGTCACTGTCACCCGCCTGGCTGTTGGCAAGGTACCAAGAAGTGGGAAGCCAGCTGAGCTGCTGAAGATGTTTGGCATTGACAAGGACGCCATTGCGCAAGCTGTGAGGGGCCTCGTCACTAGGGCCTAGGGAAGGGTATGGGATACAGGTGGGGTTCTACACGTTTCAGAGAGATTCTGGCAGAGGTGCTCCAAGATGTACTGAGAGGAGTAGTAAATATGTTTTGAGAAAAATGAATCAGCCCCTCATGTTGTTTCTTTGATGTGGATGCAGCTGGTGCTGGTTCTGGGGAAGAAAGGTGGAGGGACAGCTAGGGAGGTTTGTGCCCTTGGCTCTGGGTCTGTCTACTCTGACAAAGGGGGTCACCCAGACATGGCCCTAAGGGAAGAGGAGGAAAGTTTCTCCTTTAAGTTGGGTCCTAGATGGAGGCCGGGCGTGGGCTGCCAGTGGCCCAGGTTGGGCACACAGGGTCTGCATTTGTGCTGGGTTTGGTGCTGACTCACTCTAGGTCAGGCACAGCCTTGGGAAGAATGAGCCCTTTGGTCCAGCTGGCAAGGCAGGAGAGCACTGGCAACTTGCAGGGCTGTCCTTGAGGTTGGGGGTCCTGCTGCCTCCCCTGTAGCCTGAGTCAGAGACAGGAGGTGCCCTGCTCTCAGCCGCTCTGGGAACTGGGACAATGTCCGTGGTGGGGAGGGGCCCAAAGTTGTGGAAGCACCTTGTTTAGCTGGGTCTGCCATAACAAAATACCACAGGCTGGGTGCCGTAAACAATAGATGCTTTTCTCATGGTTCTCTAGGCTAGGAAGTCCAAGGTCAAGATGTCCACCGATTTGGTTTCTGGTGAGGTCCTGCTTCCTGGCTTGTAGATGCTGCCTTCTCCCTGTGCCCTCACATGGCCTCTTTGTGAATGCCTAGAGAGACAGCTCTCCAATGTCTCTTCCCATAAGGACGCTAATCCTATTGGATCAGGGCCCCACCCTTATGACCTTATTTAACCATTACCTCCTTAGAGGCCGAATCTCCAAATATAGTCACCTTGGGGGTTAGGGCTTCAACCTATGAAGGCGGGGGGGGGGGGGGGGTGCGGGGGATGACACAATTCAGTGCATAACAGCCCCCAGATGTGCCAAGTTCACGGTTCACCCTTGCTCTCCCAGGGCACGTGGTTCTGGATGTCTGAATGTGACGTTTAAGAGAAAAAGGAAAATATCTAGGAAGATATTCCAATTCAAAGGGGAAGGTTCTTAGAAAAGGGAGCAGAAATTCATCAGAGGCCACTGACTACCCCCCAACACCCCCCTGGGCCTGGGGTGGAGGAAGCCCAGAGTGGACCCCCATTCATCTGACTTCACCCCCGCCAAAGAACAGCACAGTTTCCAGTGTCGCAAACGCTCTTCCTCAAATATGTCCGTTTCTGCCTCAGTCTTCGTCAAAGTACCAAAGGTGACTTTATTAGTACACTGAGTTGGACATGGCCCCTTTTTTTATGTTCCGTTCCATGACTTCAGATCTGAACATTGAATAAATATATTTTTCACATATTTTCATGGGGAGAGGTGGCAGCTGACCAGAGTTTGAACAAAAACTTTGTGTCCATACGCCGCACCTTAAATTCAGGAAGTTTTCACCTCTACTCCTCCATGCTCCTAAGACTGAAAAAACCACCGCCCGACTCAGAGCTGGATGAGGCCCCTTACCCCTAACAAGAGGTTATTGAGAGACAAGCTTGAGCCTGGGTCCACCAGGCTGGGGATGAGGTGGTCTGAAGTTTAGACCCCACCAGGAATTCAATTTTAGCTGATCTCAGGGACACATACCTCAGCAACTAGCCTGTCCATCATCCTCAGGGTCCCCAGTTGCCCCACTTTCGGGGAGGCAGTGGCCCACGTAGAGGAGCAGCCTGCAGTGGTGCTTCCCACTGGTCACACAGCACCGCAATTGCAAGATGCACGCTGGGGACAAAGAAGACGCTTTCAGGCAATGACCCCCTGTGAGACCGGACAGGGCCCTCTTTCAGTAACTCCAGGTGCCATTGATTTTACTTCCTAAATGATCCCAAATGTGTCCCCTGCCCTCATCCTGGTCCAGACCTCCATTATCTCTCTCCCCCACAGGGGGAGAGAGCCAGTGGCCTCCCGCTGCCTGTTGACCTCCTCTCCTCCCCCCAGCTCATTCTCTACACAGCAGCCCAGAGAACCTTACACAACTGAACACAAGCACTCTCCTGTTCAAACACATCTCTTCCCTAAGACTCCCACTGGACTAAGCCCAGCCTCTGGTCGAGGCCCTGAATGGCCACCTCCTGCCCTCCTCCAGCCTCACCTCAAACCATCTCCCCCTTGCTTTCTAGGCCCCAGCCCCGGCCCAGCTTCTCTGAGTTCCTCTGTGGTCTTTCTCACTTCCCCTTCTGCCTCCTACCCCTCCCCAGGCTGGGTTGGTGCCTGAACACTTAGGGCTGAGGAAAACACAAGTCAGTTTGGCAATAGGAAGAAAATGGGGACCAAAGAGGAAGAAGAGAGAGTTTCATGGTGGTAATGGCAGGGGAGGGGATCAGAAAAGACCTCTGGGAGGAGATGGCCTCTCAGCCAAGCCTTCAGGCGTAGACCCAGTTTGACTGAGTGAGCTGTGTGTGCATGGGCATGGTGAGGGCCTTTCAGGAGGAGGGCACAGCCTGTTTGGGCAACAGTAAACATCGGGTGTGACTAGAGGGCACATATCCGGGGGGAAGGACGAGGCCTTGAATGCTAACTTCATTAACGTAGGCCCCAACTATGCCTGAAAATGCTTCCAATTTTACTTTTGCAGGAAGAGGAACTTTTTTTCCTTCTCCTACCAATATTTTATGGAATGCTTTCCATTGCCCAGTGCAAAGAGGAATCCAAGGATGAACCAGCCCTAATTCATGTCCGCCAGGCCAGTGATTTCCCAACCTGGCTAACAAACAGAACGGGAGATTTCCACACGTATCAAGTGCCAGGCCCCAAACAACACCTTCTTATCTTAGCAAAGACAAGACAGGCTAAAATTCTCAAAAAAGGGTTCACTAAACCAAGAGAAAACAAAAAGGATATAAACTTATAGAGGACTTGATGTATGAAATTAATGAGACTTTCCACAGTTTCCCAAATCTCCCAACCCAAAATGTCTCTGTTCACGTCCCCACCACTTCAGAAGGCTGCACACAAGCCCAAGCCCAAGCCCAAGGCCATCACCCTCCTACCAGCCACTTCCAGAGAGAATCTAGACCTTTTAGTGGTGAAAACTCTTCCTCCTCTCGTCCCGCCCTCCCTCCTACCCTCTCTCTCACCCTCCCTCTTGTTCTCACCCTCCCTCTCCCACATTCCCTCTCAGTTGTCTGTCTCTCTCTCCTTCCCTCCCTCCCTCCCTCTCTCCATCCCTTTCTCTTCAGTTTCAAACACGGTAGAGTAAGAGAAGGTGAGAGGATGAAGCATATTTTAACCAGAAATTGCCAACAAACGACAAATAAGATGCAGCCCTTCTCAACCAGATATTTCTAAATTCTCCCCCCTCTGTATTTCTTCTTTTCATCAGGCAATTACGTGTATTACCTTCTGTTATGGAGATTTGTCCTAGATTGTGAAATCCTTAAAACCTGGGTAGTTTTCTGGTTTATCTTTATCTTCTGCACATAGCCAGAGGCCGCATGAATGGCCGTCCAACAAAGTGGGTAATTGAGAAATGAGTAGCAAAATAGTACATTAACCAGAGAAGACTTTATTATAGTGGTTGAGAACATTCCATGCACAGATGCACTGCTAATTTCCCGCATTTAATTATCTACACAGAAATAACTTTCCTGGCATGTGTCCACCCCTATAGCAGTAATGACATTTTTATAACAAAATGTTAAATCGTGACCTCTGGAACTAATTTGCCTGTCTTTGCAATTCCAGATAACAGTTCACTGAAGCTTCATTCCTATACCAGTCACTCATAAAGTTACTATTTCCAGTGTCCTTTGTTCCTTTGTGTAGCTCCTATTTCCATCTGGAATAATTTTCGTTCTGCTTAAAGGCCTTCCTTTAACACTTTCTATAAATGTTGGAGGTGAATTATTTTAGCTTTGGATGTCTAGAAAACTCTTGACACACTTGCTGGCCATAGACTTCTGGGTTGACTGTGTGTGTCTCAGTATTTTAAAGATTTGTCCCATTGTCTCCTCACTTGCATTGTTTCCAAAGAGAAATCTGTCATCCTTATTTTTTGTTCCTCTGTAACATGACTTTTTTCTTTGGCTGCTTTTAAGATTCTCTATCACTGTTTTTACCAATTTAATTATGATGTGCTTTGGTGTAGTTTTCCTTGTGTCTATTATGCTTGGGGTTTGTTGAGCTTCTTGGATCTCTGGACTTAGAGTTTTCATCAAATCTGGAAAATTTTCTGCCATTATTTCTTCTAATGTTTTTTCTGTACCATCACACCCCCACCCCTCCTTCAGAGATCTACTTACAAATATATTAGATTGCTTGAAATTGTACCACAACTCATTGGTGCCCTGTTCATTTTAAAAAACTTTTTTTCTCTCAGTTTCATTTTAGGTGCTTTCTATTGCTATGTCATCAAGTTTACTATGTCTAATCTGCTCTTAATCCCATCTAGCCCATTTTTCATGTCAGACATCATAATTTTCATCTCTAGAAGTATGATTGGGGTATATTTTATATCTTCCATATCTCTGATTAACTTTTTTTTTTAAATAGGCTTTATTTTTTAGAGCAGTTTTAGGTTCACAACAAAATTGAGTGGAAGCTAGAGTTCCCATATTCTTCCTGCCCCAACACATGCACAGCCTCCCCCGCTATTAACATCCCCCATCAGAGTGGACATTTGTTACAATTGATGAGCCTACACTGACATGTCATCATCACCCAAAGCCCATAGGTTACATTAGGGTTCACTCTTGATGTTGTACATTCTGTGGGTTTGGACAAATGTATGATTTGGACAAATAGTGGACATGTATCCACCATTATAGTATCATGCAGAGTAGTTTCACTGACCTAAAAATCTCTGTGCTCCACTTACTCATCCTCTACTTCTGAACCAAGGAATATAGTTATAATAACTGTTTTAGTGTCTTTGCTAATTCTAGTATTTGTGTTGGTTCTGGGTAAGTTTCAATTGATTGCTATTTTTCCTGTTTCTTTTCATGCCTGGTCATTTTTTTTTTTTTTTAAAGATTTTATTTTTTCCTTTTTCTCCCCAAAGCCCCCCAGTACATAGTTGTATATTCTTCGTTGTGGGTCCTTTTTTAGTTGTAGCATGTGGGACGCTGCCTCAGCGTGGTTTGATGAGCAGTGCCATGTCCGTGCCCAGGATTCGAACCAACGAAACACTGGGCCGCCTGCAGCAGAGCGCACAGACTTAACCACTCGGCCACGGGGCCAGCCCCTGGTCATTTTTTTTTTTTTTTAAGATTTTATTATTTTCCTTTTCCTTCCCCAAAGTCCCCTGGTACCTAGTTGTGTATTTTTAGTTGTGGGTCCTTCTAGTTGTGACATGTGGGACGCTGCCTCAGCATGGCTTGATGAGTGGTGCCACGTCCACACCCAGGATCCAAACGGGCAAAACCCTGGGCCACTGAAGTGGAGTGAGCAAACTTAACCACTGGGCCACGGGGCCGGCCCCTCATGCCTGGTAATTTTGATTAGATACCAGACATTGTGAATTTTACCTGATTGAGTGCTGGATAGTTTTTGTATTCCCATAAATATTCACTTTACACCATGACCCTGAATCATGAGGTTTTCCAGTCTGACTGCTGGAACAGGCACTCTTCCCAATCTTCTGTGAGCTGAAGATGGTTCCCTCTCATCCATTGAGAAAGTTCTTTCCCCAACCTTGGGCCATTCCCTCACATGCATTCACCAATGAATACTCGAGGAGGAGCCTCTGCAGACCTCCAGGCTTTTCTCTCTCAGCAGCTCTCTCATCTCCAATAGGCTGCATTGTGAATTCTGGCCATCTTGGTGTCCCTGAACTCTTAGCTTCATGTTCTCAACTCAGGGAGTCCACTGGGCACCCCCAGGGTTCCCCCTCCCTGCACCTCAGCCTGGCAGCCAGACTTCCCAGGCAGGAAAGCTGAGGTGATCAGAAGGCTCATCTCCCTTGTTTCCCATCTCTCAGAGGGCACTGCCCTTTGTTGCCTGTTGTCCTGAGAACTGTTGTTTCACTGATTTTATCTTGTTTCTTAGTTTTTTCAGGCAGGGAGGTAGATATAGTCCTCTTTACTCCATCTTGGCTGAAAGCAGGATTCCACATCATTTAGGTAAATTATGGTAAGTTTATAAGATAGAATATCACACAACCATGAAAAGGAATGCCTTAACCAGTCACAAAAGACTACATAGTGTATGATTCTGTTTACATGAAATATCCTGAATAGGCAAATCTAGATATTCAGAAAGTAGATTAGTGGTTGCCTAGGGCTGGGGGTATGGGAGAATTGGGGGTGAAGGCTAAAGGGTTTGGGGTTTGTTTGGGGGGGTGATGAAACTGTTCTAAAATTGCGGCAATGGTCACAAAACTCTATGAATATACTGAAAACCATTGAATTGTACACTTTAAATGGGTGAACTGCATGCTATATGAATTATAGCTCAATAAAGCTCTTAGAAAAAGAAAAGAAATGCACTTGAGCTACCAGGCTTGGCAAAGGTCAATTTCAAAAACATGCCTGGGGGAAATCGGATGGCAGAAGGATCCTCGAGTACAGATAACTTTATACGAAGCTTAAAAACATATGAAGCAATTCTCTAGATTATGTTGAGGTATGCCTCTGGTCTGTAGCGCAGAGAAACGCTCCACATGCTAAAAGCAGATACTGGTTCCCTTTGGAACAACGCAGAGAAAACAAGGGCCGTGCGTGTTGACAAGCAAGTACAAGGCGCAGCAATTTTATTTCTAATATTTTATTTCTTAATTGTCGGGGGCAGAATCAGTCTCTACTTTTCCTTATGTCTAAGAGTTTTCTTACTAAGATTACTTGTCAGATAAAGCACTCAGCCCTGCCCCTGACGTCAGGGACCGCTCCTTTCCCGCGCCGCGCTGGGCTCCGACTGCCCACCGCCCATGCCCAAAGAACACGGGAGAATTTAAGAAACAATCTTTTCCTCTTGAAGCTTATTTTTTGCTTCCCCCGGAAAAATGCAACCTTCCTATCGCCCTTGCAGTGCTGTGTTTCCCCCAAACTTCCGAAAACCCCTGAAAAGCCTACCGGGCTCGTGAAAGCAGCCGCCAGAAGAACCTGGGGGTTCCGCGCGGCGCTGCTCCCCTGCGCCTCCGCCCGCTCCCCGAGCCAAGCTGTCACCTGCCGCTGCCACGAGGTCCCCCACCCGCGTTAGCGCAGCCGCCCCCGCCGCCTCCAACGACAAACGCGGGGCTCATCATAGCCCCCACCTGCAGGCCGCACGCCCACCTCGGAGCGCCCCGGGCAGTGGCTGAACAGCTTTATCGAAGCCACTTTATCCTCTCGCCTCCAGGGGGCGCCCTCCCTAAGAGCTCGCTTTCCACCAGCCTCACGCAGCCCCTGGGACTGAGTCAGGCCTGGCCCCGGGTACCAGGCGGGGAGCCGAGAGCGCAGCGCAGCGCAGCGGGCCAGCGCTGGAAGCCGGCTGCCGGCCGGGGGGGCACGCGTCCCCAGCCCGGCTGCCCCGGGCTCTGCACACACCGGGCTCTGTGCGGCTCCCCGGCCTGTGCTCCCGCCCGCTCCTCCGCCCGGACAGCTCCCCTGACCCCAGCTTCTCCCTTTACTACTTTTTAACTTTTAAAAACTATGAAATGGGGGCCACCAGGTGGCGCAGCGTTAAGTTCTGCGTCGGCAGCCCGGAGTTCGCTGGTTGGGATCCCGGCTTGTCAAACCATGCTGTGTGGTAGGCGTCCCACACATAAAATACAGGAAGAGATGGGCACGGATGTTAGCTCAGGGCCAGTCTTCCTCAAAAAACCCCACAGAACTGTGAAATGTCACCTCCATAAAGAAAAGCATATAGAACAAATGGACAGTGTGACAAATCATTATAAAGGGACACCTGGGTAACAAGCAGGCAGATCAAGAGACAGAACGCCTACCTCTTCTTTTAAAAACCCTTACAAATTATGAACCGTTTCATACAAAGCTCAGAGATTAAGCGTTCGCAGACGCTCCACCAAGCTCTATGAAACTCTGACGGGTTTCTTTACTTGAGTTAGCTTTTTTTTAAAGAGGTGAAACATTACAGGTGAAGCCAACCTTTCAGGTACCCTCTGGGTCCCGGGTCACTCCCTCATTTCCCAGAGGTAGCCAGCGTGCTGGCCAGGCCTCGTCACCCCTGCAGGTCTGCGCACTTGACACGAAGTTCGCCTCGCTGAGCGCCGCGCAGCTCTGCTCGGCAGCGTCATCGCCACACACATCTCCTTCCGCATTGTGCTTCCCCCTTAGCGTGGCTTTGAGATTTGATCGGTTTTGAAACAGGCAGCTCTCTCCCAAGGTGCAAGCCGGTGAACCTGCATTCCACTGCAGGAATTCACCTCCACTTCTTGATCCAGTCGCCAGTGGAGGACATTCGGGTTGTTTCCAACTTGACAATTTGCAAACAACGTGGCAATGAATGTTCTTGCTTGTGTGGCTCTCAATGTCACAGCTATGGCTTTCTCCAGCAGTGAAAACTCTGAGTCGTCAGCATCCCAAAGGGTGCTAAATTGCCTTCCAAGGGAAGGGGGCCAATTTACATTCCCTTCCCTGCTAACAGAGACTCACTGCTTCACGTCTCAGTAAAATGCAGTATTAGCAGACTTTAAAGGTGTTGCCAGGCTGGTGGTGGGACCTACTTATTCTTTGGATCTCAAAATTAGATGTCTCCTCTTCCAGGAGGGCTTCCCTGGGCCCTGCTACCCCTCTAGAAGGAGCCAGCACCTCCTCTGTGCACCCACAGCCCTGCGGGCACCCTGACCCCCACCATCCTCTGTCCCGTAATTGTCTGCTTACAGACCTGCCTCCCCCATGAGACGAGGGTCCTTGTTTGCACCTGTTTCCCACCATCCTCCAGAGTCCCCGACTTGTAGTCAGTGCTCACTAAATGCTCACAGAGAGAATTAATCAGTCCAGCCTTCATTTCAGGGTCGTGACCACAAGTGTACTAGAAAAGCCTGCAGCACAGGGTCTCTGACCTTAGTAGGGGCTCAAGAAACATCCAGGTATCCTGCGCGTGTATCCACACCCTGGATGCTTCCAGCAGGGGATACATTTGGGGGCCTGCACGAGGTTCTCCAGCTCTGCCTCTGCAACATGCTGGGCAAGGTCAGGAGGGTCGAGGGAGGGATTTCAGTGTGGGCCCTAAGACCACACAAAAGGGGTCAGAGAAGGGGCCACACTCCAGGAGCCAGTGGCTCTTCCTGCTGCTGCCGCAACTTTCAATAGAATTTCCTTACAATGGTAATTACTGCCTTTCATGTCATTTGATTTTAATTTGTGTCAAGAACTGGGGCATTTGACATTCAAATTCTCTTTTTCATAATTTAAAACCACATGAGACCCACTTGCCATTCATATCAGCCTGAGCCACTCATTTTCCTGCTGTCGAGCTGGCTGATGGCCTAAAGCCCACAGCAAGGGAGGGAGTGAAGAACTCTGCTGCCGGGTCTGGAACCTACTCCTTGACTTGAAATCCGGGGCTCTTCATCCACTCCCATCCCAGGAAAATTGTGTTCCCTTTCTACAGGATTCCTGGATTCCTAGCCATGGTTAACACTTAGAGCATTGTTCTGAGGCAGACTTGCATGAAGACAAGTAAATGTTCATGGAGTTCAGAATAAGTCTTAGATTTCCTTAGGACTTACTGTGTGCCAGGTTGCACAGAGTGTTCTGTGCACGGCCTTATAACAACCCTATAAAGCAGGTACTGTTATGCACAAGCTACAGGTGAGGAAAATGAGGCTCAGGAGGTCGAGTAACAGCTGGGGGTGGGGCAGGCAGGTGTAGACCCACATCTGACTCCAAGCCTGCCTCCCACGGTTTGAGGTTTGGCTATCAGCACTGCCACGTCCCGGCACACACTAGGCTGGGCATGAATATGGGTCTAATAATAAATAGGGGCATTTGAAACCTGAGCCAGGGTTTAAAAACAACCTTTTGGGTTTTTTTCAAACAGACCTTGTTTCCAAACAGGGCACTCAAGAACAATTAAGCTAACAAGATCCATTTTTAATCCAATGCAATCAGCTTATGAAGTGCATTATTTTTAACTTATTATTGATGCAAAGTACGTCTAATTGGCTTTGTTGTTTCTGAACTCATGATTTAAAACCCAGGAAGTGGCTCAGAGGGGCCTTGCCAATGTTATAGATGGCAGGTTTCTAACAGGCTGTGGCCGGCTGCAGTTGCCTTGCTCTTGAACTGAGTTCCAACCCTAGGCTGGGGCAGTGAGCATCCATCACCCAGCAGGAGGACATCAACTTCTGAGGTCCCTGAGCTTTGGTCACCTGCTGCTAATGCCACAAGGCAGGACTACCACTGCTTCCACCTCCTCCTGAGCCTTGCTCCTCCCCTAGCAGAGCAGGGGGTGGGGAGCAGAGAGCAGGGGCAGGACTGTGCTGGTGTAAGCACTCGGCGGACACTTCCTATTCACTCACTCGCTGTGCTCAGTTATCACCAGTTACCGACCACCCACTGTGTGCCAGGCTCAGTGTGAGCCTGCAGTGGGCAGAGAGGAGAAGGAGCCAGGCTTCTGCCCTACAGGAGGAAGGAAATTGGGGAGACACGTGGCTGCGCCCTCTAAGGACCTCTGTGCGACCCCCGCCCAGCTCTTTCCCTTCTCCAGCCTCAGTTCCATGTGAATCCATGGAGATCCCCACTGGAGAACCATGTTCTCCAAAGGTCCTTCCAGCTCAAAGTCAGCCTGCCTGTGCCCCGTCCTCGCTGCCCTCCTCTGTCCCTGCCTGCCACCCAGGCTCACCTCCCTTCTTCCTGGGACCTCTGAGGACCAGGACAAGGGACCCATGAGCTCTCTCCCTGACAGCTCCTGAGCAAGCCCAGGAGACTGTGAGAGACTATTCATCTCTGCAGGAAAAGTCACAATGGAGCCCCCACCCAGAGCCATTGGGCAAATTCCTCTCAGAGCCTCAGTTTGCTGATTTGTAAAATGGGGAGTCTAACAGTCATTTCCTCACAGGGCTGTTGTGAGGATTTATTGCAGGCAACAACTCAGTGAAAGCATCAAGCACAGTGCTGGACCCAGAGTGTCACTGTCACGAGCTCTTGAGCCACACACAGCGAATGCTAGATCCTGCCTATTATTGAGTGACAGCTCCAAGTGATGCCCATTGAGCTTCTGGCACTGGGCAGGCACCTGTTCCATGAAGGAATGTGTGAATTCAGGAACAGAGCCCAACACTGCTGCCCCACTGACAGCTGTTAGTCTCCCTTCACAGAAAGCAACAGAAATCAATAGAAAGCTAAACTCCACTCTAGGAAGAAGAAAAAGACAGCATAGACAACAACCTTCCCAAAAGGCTTTTGGCTTTGGACGGTGCTTCATGTGGGCTGAGCAGCAAATGTCAGGGCCTTCAGAGTATGTACTTCACAGCAGGGAAAGAGAAAAATTGGGGGTCTTCTTAAGGCCACTTAAGCAGCCTGATTTGGGGACTAGTGTTAAAGTCCCAAAGACTTCAATCACTGACACCACAGCTGGTGAGGGCTGAGTTCAGTCACGTGAGAGACCCAGGGAGCGCCCCTGTACCCCAAACCTCATGGGTCCAGCCTGACCTCAGCGGAGCTGACTCAGGCAGGCCCGGCTCCCACTGTTTGGGGCCCTTCTTTGCCCTCCTTCCTCTTCTCTGGTACCAGGTTCCATGTTTTCAGTTTTGTACATCTCTCCCTCCCCAGCCCCAAGGGGATAAGAAGGTGCCTTGGAGGGTGGTCAGGACTCAGAGGAACCAAAGCCAGCTCTGCAGCCTCTAGGCTCACACACGGCAGTCTGAGGTCACCCTCTGGGCACAGGAAGGGTGAGGAGGGAGCCAGAAGTCTCATGCAGCTTGGAGGGGGCCAGGGAGGAGGCAGAGGAGCAAGCCTCCAGCCTGCTAGAATGAGGCCACAGGCAGCAGTGGGAAGTCCTGGAGCCCACGGGTCCCTCCCACCCAGGCAAATAAACGCCACACCCCCCCTGTTTCCTGCTATTAAAACCTCTGGAAAACAGGGTCCTCCCAGGTCATAGCCGTTATTCACACCTTAATGAGGAATAAATTGGGGAAATGTAACTGGGGAAATGTTGTGATGGATGCCGGGGAATGGGGTTGAGATTTGGGGCAGCCCAGAGACCCTCTTAATGCCGGGGGAGCTGTCCAGATGTGTAACCTGCCCATCTCTGAGTCTCTGCAAAACGGTTCTCCAGCACCTCCTTGCTGGAATATTCCCCAGAGACAAATGACACATGGTAGGTCAAGAACCCAGCACTATACCTGGCACAAAGCGGATCCTCCCAGGGTCTGGGCGCCTCGTCACAGCGCCCGCGAGCCGGCCGACCACCACAGGGAGCTATAGCCAGGCCCGGCTGCGGCCTCCCTCCCGCGTGCCTCTTGGGATCACCGATCTTTGTCAAGGTGCTCCGGCAGGGGTCCCAGGGGCCAGAGGTTGAGACCTCCCCCACACACGGGCGGGGCCATGCTAGCTGGTGACTTTCCCTTCCAGGGTGTGGCCTGCTCAGAACAGCATTTCCCTGCTTCACCAGGATGACTGGGCAAAATGCAGATTCCCCGATCTCACCCAACTGGCTCTCAATCCTGGTGCACATTGGACCCAGCCAGGAGCTTTACCAACACTGATGCCCTGGCCTCCTCAGGGACCACCATCTTATTAGACCGGGGGCTGCCTGGGCATCGGGTTCCACTGTACAGTCAGGGCCGAGACCTGCTGGCTAGGACTTGGCAGAGTGGACACGTCTTAGTGAACTACACGCTGAATTTGAGAGCCACTGCCTTAAAGGGACCTGCGGTCTGGGCAGTCCACTCATTCACCCTTCATCTCTGTAGCCCTGCCCTATGCCCCCAGGCCTTTGGGTGCCCTCATAAGCTGGCCCATGGAACCACAGGGTGGAATCACTCTGAACCTTTGGTTCTTTACCTTGCTCTTTTTGATTTCTTGGCCCTGTACCACTTTCCACATCAGGAAAGTATTTAACCAGCTCCCCAGCTGCTGGGCCTTCTGCTCGCTTCCAGTTTTTCCCAATTAATCCACACAACATTTCCCCAGGGAAACATTCCAGGTGGGCTTCCGGGGCCAGCCTCCTGGGGCCTGTGGGTGAGGTTCCTCTGGGTAGCTCTGCCTGAGAAGGGGGATTGCTGGGGCAGGGGGTGGGTACATTTGAAGTTTTAACTGAAACTGCCAAGTTGCCCTCCTGCTGTCCAGTCAGACCCGGGGGTTCCAATGTGTTGCTGGTGGGCCTGCTGTCCCAACATGTTTCATCCTGTCGAGGGATGGGGACACAGTGGCTGCTGTTTACTAAGCATCTGCTGTGTCCTGAGCCCATGGGATGTGCTTATAGACATCATCCTGGTGCACAAGCAGCAGCGTGGTTATTCCCATTTTACAGTAAAGGAAATTGAAGCTATGGGAGGTTGTCACTCACTGAGGTCACACAACTAGGGACATGCTGGATTTGAACCCAGGACCATCTGACAGCAGAGCCCACGCTCCTGCCCCTAGGCTCTCCTGCATCTGTGTCACTCTGTCCAGCACTGTGAGGTCTGGCACACTTCAGGTAGGACGCATTGCTCCAGCTAGCCCTTGTAGTGGGGGCCAAGCTCACTGTTCTCTTTGTACACCTACTTGCGCAGGTGGGGGGTAGGGGCAGCCTGCCTGCTTCTGGACCCCAGACCCCAGTGAAAGTGTGCCTCTGGGCCCAGTCACAAGAGGCATTTCCTGAGGCCGCCTGGCACCTCACCAACTCTTGGAACAGGCCTGGAGCTGCACAGCCTCCCAGGCAGTTTGGCAGTGTCCCCAGCAGCTACCTCCCCATCCCCCAGGCTTTGCCCAGCACCATGGGGTACGCAGCATCAGTCCTTAAGGGGCTCCCCAGAGCTGGGAGCTCCACAAGGCAGCAGGGATTAATGGTCCCATTTTACAGGTGAGGGAACTGAGGCTCAAGGAAGAAAGAGGAAGAAACTTGTGGTGGTTACACCCTGTGTGCCTAGTATAGTGGAACTCAAACTCCAGGCTCCTGTTTCTGGGCACATGTTCTTTCCACTACCCTCCACTGCCTCTGGCTGATAAATTACTTACTCCCCCATTGCACTCAGGAAACTGAAGCTCTGTGAGCAAGGCTCGGCCTTGGAGCTGCAGGAGGATGCTGAGAGGTTCTGAATGCAAACACCAACCATATTTGTGTTCTAAGCCCATTCTGGACAGCCCTGGGGAGTTCTTGGGCCTGTGTGTATAGCAGCAGAGGTAAGGGACAGGGGGGCCCCTCCCATAGCCCCAGTGTCCCCCAGCACAGCTCTGCTATGTTGTCTGTCTCTCCCGCCTGACAGTGAGCCCAAGGGGACAAAGCCCCATTGCTGGGATTTTCACTCCTGTAAGCAGAGCAGGGGTTCAACAAAAATTTCCTGAGAGGACGGAATGCGGACAGGGGAGGAGGGCACTTGGTGTCTCTGGGGAGAGTTCAGCCCCCCATCCCCGCAGCCCCTTCCCCTGGCCAGCACCAGCCCTACCACATCTGGCACCTCTCCAGCTGTGGAAACTTGTACCTCAGCCCAGAAAAATGAACTTACTGGAAGTCTGCTGCTTGGCTGCCAGGGCCAGCCAATCAGGCACTGGGGGCGCCTCACCCACCTCCAGGGACAAAGGGCTGGGGCTGGACCAGACAGGCTGGTAGGTGAGCCCTGCCCGAGGCTGTGCCCCAGAGAGGTGACAGGAGCAGCAGGAGAGGGGCCGGGAGGAAGAAATGGGAGGCAGAGAGTGGGAGATGTTGCAGGCGTGGGAGGGAGAGCCACTCGCGCTCAGGGGGACACCGGCCACCTTCAGCTCTTGCAGCCAGTCTCCTGACTCTCAACGGGCACACTGGAGCATGGCTCTCCACCTCCACCAGCCACTCAGCATTCTCACCCTTTTCTCCTACCCTGTTCCCCTCCTCTGCCCCAGAGGTAGGCAAGGGCTCCCTGTGAAATAGGTTCTAGAATTCAGACACAGACTCCTCTGTGGCAAGGACAGGAATGAATAGTGATGAGATGTGGAGTTACATCTCGTATCACCTTGCCTTGTCCCCATCCTACAGAGAAGGCAACCAAGGCTTCAAATGGTTAAGTGAGACGCTCACGTCTTTCAGCTACTCTGCAATTTGAATCCAGATCTTCCTGAAGCCTGAGCTGTACTTCCTTCCTCTCCTCTCATCTCCCCTGAGTCTGGGCAGCCTCCAGGCCTTTGCTCATGCCTTCAGCCAGGCCTTCCACCTCTCTGTGCTTCTAGACTGGCCCCTCACTCTCCTGAGACAATGTGCAGCTGGTCCCGCCTCCTCCATCACCCCACAGAGACTTCCGGCGCTCCCTCAGCCACCCAGCAAAGTCTGCTTTAGGCCCAGGGCCCTAGAGCCAGAGGAAACCCATAAATACAAACACATTTGCATGAAAGCCCCAGAGTCTGCATCTGCAGCTAACAGCTTCATTAGCTCCCAGGACAGAGCTGCCAGAAGTGCGAGCAGGGGCCACCAGCTTCCAGGGACAAACATGTCCCAACAGCCAGGTCCGTACCATTCGGTGTTTATTTAGACACACAAATAAAAGAACCTGGTTGTTTAAACAGCTTGTGCTCCTTTTTTCTTTTGGTCATATATATATATATATATATATATATATATATATTTTTTAAAAGATCAACACATCACTAGTCCCCATATGTTTTTTTCTCTACTGAGCAATATATACAGCCTATTATATATATATATGTGCATATATATATATATATATATATATAATATATTTTTTTCAATAGATAACTACATTCAAGTAACGAAACACAGGATTTACAATTTCCCTCTGAGGGCAGAGGAAAGGCAAATTCACACACAGTTCACAGAGGAAGTACCATAAGAGCCCAGCCAGGCAGGAGCCAAGGACCCTCCTGGGGACGATAAGAGGGCAGCAGCAGAAATCACAACAATCACACTGTTGCTTATGGTGGGCGGCTGACAGGTGCCGAGGAAGGGGCGGCCCCAGCCTGCTCTGTCTGGGCTGGGTGGGCAGACCATGCTGGCTGACCCAGGCTCCCTGGCTGGGATGGGTTGGGCGGCATGTCTGGGAACCTCACTTTTCCAGGAGCCTCTCAAATTTGGGGTTCACGAAGGAGAAGCCAGCAAAGGCTGCTTGGTCCATGGAGTCAATGAGGTTCTTGTCGCTGTAGGAGAGGCGTGGCTTCTCGTTCAGGAACTCCTGGTCGAAGTTGCTGTAGTCTCCAGGGGACTTCTGCAGGCAGAGGGCAGGAGAACATGAGTGGGACCCAAGGGGCAGCCTTCCGAAGGTCCCCAAGTTTCCAGGGACCGCTTCCCAACACCTCAGAATCCCCGTTGGGCTGGGCCAGGCCGAGCTGTCCTTATTAAGAACAGAAGAGAGTGTCTCTCCCAACAGCCTGAGTGGAGCTCCGGCTGGAAGGCAGATGCTGTTTCCCCAAGGGAATGAGGGAAGGCAGCAGAGGACCCTGGGCCTGCTGAGGAAAGGTAGGTATCGTCCTGAGCAGAGTTCTGGCAAACTACAGTCCATGGGCCAAACCCTACCCGCCACCCATTTTTGTAGGACCCACAAGCTAAGAATGGCTTTTACATTTTTAAGTGTTTAGGAAAAAAGTCAAACAGAGAATAATATTTCACAACATGTGAAAATTAAATGAAATTCCAATTTCAGTGTCCACAAATAAAGTTTTATTGACATACCACACCCACTCATCAACATATTGTCTATGGCTGCTTTGAGACCATCCAGCCGGCAAAGCCTAAAATATCTACTATCAGGCTGTTCACAGGAAAAGTTTGCCAACTCTCTGCTTCTGAGGATATAGTGAAATAGTAATAGAGAGAGTGCTGAAGCTGGTGGTCTTTAGGCCAAACTGAGCTGGCAGGTACGATCATTTTGACTAGCACTGGATTTTAATGGAATTTAAGCCAATTATTTTTAAATTGGGCAATTTCACATAAAAATCCAAGTATCTGGCTTCTTTTGAAAACTAGCAGAGGAGAGCAGCCTTGGGCCCATTTCCTGACATGTCTCTGGGTGCTGACTCCCAGCTGCCCTCTGCCTGGCTCAGTGTCCCCAGCCCTCCCACGTCCCACTTCTCGGACCCACCCCATTCTCTGCATCCTGGGTTCCTGCTGACAGACCCTCCCAACAACCACTGATCATGTGTGGCCTTGTGACATCTCTCATATGGTTGTCTTATATCAAAAATGATCATCAGTGTGCAAGGTTCTTATCTTTCTGTGGAGCCAGGGCCCCTCCAGCTCTGGGACCGGGCCTCCCATGTTGCAGCCCAGCACAGCGCTCTACACCCAGCAGGCACTCAGCATTCCTAATATTTACTGGAAAACGGATTGGAGGGAGGGAAGGGGAGAGGGAGGCCTTAACTCTGATTCCCAAAGCATAGTCCCCTGCATACAACGAGTGTTAAAGAATGTATGTTAAAGGATGGCTGGTGCCACAGTTCCCAATGTTTGTTGAATGACTAAGTAAGGAGAGAGATGATGAGAATACAAGAGTAGAGGTTGTGAATGAATGTGCCGGGGAGGTCAGGGAAGCAGGTTTGCTGAAGAGAGGAGAAGGAGAAAGCACACAAATGATGTGAGAGAGAGGCAGGGCAAAGGAGGAGATGCCTACCCCAGAAGGCAGCAGGGGGCAACATTGAGTGGGTGGCCCCCACCTGAGTGGGATCACATACCACTTTGGGCTTGAAGGGCGGCTCCACCGCACGTTTCTCCAGCAGAGTCCAGTTGATGGTCTTGAAGAAGGAGTGGGCTTTGATGTTCCCTGTCACTCCCAGCCTCTTGGTTGGATCCCTTTCAAGCAGCTGCAACCCAGCAGGGGCCCCAGTTAGCACCAGAGGGCTGTGGGGGACCAGAGCCTCAGCAAACCCCAAGCAGTCCGGGGGGCTCAGGCAGGCCCAGCCCAGCCCAGCGGTGTGGCCTGGGGCCTCTGGGGTGGAGGGGAGCCTCTCTGGCCTGCTGTGCTCCCAGGTCTCCCAGGGACAACAGGTGTGGCCTGGGAGTGCCAAGACTCTCAAGCAAAAGCAGAGGCTGTTCAGTGAGTGCCTGTTCTCTGCCTGGCACAGACCTGAGCATCACACATTTATGTTCTCTTCCTAAAAACTCTGTGAGGCAGGCTCTCTCATAATCGCCATTGTGCAGATAAGGAGACAGATTCAGAGTTTCGTCTCAGATCTGCCTGTCTCCTGACCCTCAGCTTGTCATCACCTACCAGGCTGAGTCAATTCAAGGCCCTCAAATAGGAGTTCCAGGGAATGTGATGAGAGAGCGATCCCCCTCAATGCGTTAGGATAGAGCATCAGGAGGCTGCCCTTCAGAGACAGGCGGCTCCCAGCATTCCCATGACCCCATGTCTGCTGGCCCCTGCCCCAGCCAGCCTAGCCCAGGGTCTCCCACCTTCTCCAGAATGTCCTTGGACTCCTTGGTGATCCAGCGGGGATAATGTGGTGTGTCCATACGGATGGACTCGAAGAGTTCATCCTCATCGTCACCGTGGAAGGGGGACTGACCAATGAGCATTTCATAGAGAAGGACTCCAAAGGACCACCAGTCCACGGAGAACGAGTACTTCAGGCCCTGCAGGATCTGGAGTAAGAGAAGAAGAGCAGGAGCTGAGAGGGTCTCCTGAGCATGAGCCCTGCCTGGACCTCCTCCCCCTCCTGCCTTTGGCTTGGACACTGCTGTCCTTGGGAAGGCCTCCCAGCCCCACTCTGTTGAGACAAGGTGTCTGTCTGCGCTTGTGGCCGGGAGGGTGCCCACTCACCTCGGGGGCGATATAGTCAGGGGTGCCGCAGAAGGTGCTGGCCTGTTTCTCCCCGAATATGTTCTCCTTGCACATCCCAAAGTCGGCAATCTTGATGTGGCCATCCTGGTCCAGCATCACATTGTCCAGCTTGAGGTCCCTGAGGGGAGGAGATAGGAAAGGAAGTGGGCAGGGGCCAAGTGCCCTCCTCCCCACCAGCTTCCATGTCCCCATTTTCAGCCCTGTAAGCCTAGGACTCTCCCCAAGGGGACCAGAGAATGAAGAAGAGAACAGAAAGCAGAAGGGAAAAGATGCCAAAGCAGGTGCTTCTTGCAAGCCACCTACTGTGTGCTACATGCTGGACACATCATCCCATTTCCCGAAGCAAAAAGCGAGGCTCAGAGAGGTGATGTCACTTGCCCAGGGTTACCTAGCTGGTCAGCAGTGGAAGTGGCCCTGGGCTTAGGTTTGTCTGACTCCACAAGGGCAGGGACCATGGCTATCTTTATGCAGTTAGTTGTTGGAGTAGATAGTACATGGCACATGGTGACAAGTACTAAAAAGGAGCAAACAGCACACAGTCCATCTTCCACTAACCTTCACCTAGGCCCTCCCTAGACGAGTCTGGGCACGGACAAGCACATTACAATATACATCTCACCCCCAGGTTTTAAAACCTGAACCAATATTAATTCAATACACACTGTTGCACGGATTGCTTTTTCACTTGACAACACATCTTGGCATCATCCCACATCAGCACACAGAGCACAGCCTCAGCCTTTTTGATGGGTGCATAGTAATCCACTGTAGGATGGGAATGCCATTTCTTGAGAATTTACGGAACCAGTCCCTATTGGTGGAAGCTTAGACTGCTCAGATGGGACTTCAGAGTGAGACTGATGGATCCAAGGAAAGGAGACACTGTCCCAGTCAGGGCTGCACTCCGGCCAATGGTGCCGAGTATGGGCAGTGAGTTCCCAGTCCCTGGAGCTGTGCCAGGCTAGGCTGAGGGGCCACAAGGAATTCTAGCAATGGAGTAGGAGTTTATGCAGATACCCAACTAAGGACTGACTCCAAGTGGGGATAGGGCTGTAGCTGGGCTGAGCAGGTCCCACTCAGAGCATTTTAGGGGGTATAACGGGATAGAGTTTCTCATCCTAAAAACCCCAATGCCCCAAGCCCACACCTGTAAATGATCCCCTTGTTGTGTAGAAACTGTAGTCCACAGATTATCTCAGCTGCATAAAACCTGAAGAGAGAGAGCAAGACAAAGTGTTCTGGGATTTCCGAGACCAGACCCTGGTTCTCCCCAGGCCCTCATCCCCACCCCCAGGGCAGGAAATGCTGAAAATAACTCCATGGACAACTTCGGGCTGATCAAGCACATCTTGTTTCAGGCAAGTGAGGGCTGGCAGACAATGTAGACAAGAAAATTATGAAGGAAAGCTCCAAATAAGCTAATCCTCTGTCATAAGAGTGTATGTATTTATATAGACATACATGTGTGTACACAGACACACACAGAGTTTGAGCGGTGCGTGATAGTTTGAGGGCCACACACCAGAGTCCTGTGTTGTGTAGGATCATCATCTATGAGGCTGTCCTGGCCGAGGCCCAAGGAGGGGACAGGACTCGGCATGTTTGTGCTATGCTCCCAGCCAGAGCTCACCAGTTGCCCATGGCTTCCCACACAGTGGGGACGGCCTCGGCTACCCCAGATCTCTCCAACCCCAGCTCTAGCCCAGGCTGGCTTCTTTGGGGACAGGGTCGAAGGGATGGCAGGCAGACTGGCAGTGGGCTCTTTCCCCCACAGGGCCCTTGCGTACGTGGCACGGTAGAGTTCAAAGCGGCCTTTATCCTGGATGTGGTACATCAGGTCTCCCCCGTTGAGGAACTCCATCACGAAGAACAGGTGGTCCTAGGGTGGGGAGGGTGGTAAACAGAGGCACAGGAACCAGCGAGAGGCTCCTTCATTGAGGGCCGCTGGGGGCAAGCCCCAAGAGGAAGCAGGGGACCACTGTGCCCTGGGGACATGAGGAGAGGAGGATGGCCCTGCCCTGGGAAGTCTGAGGACGGGGACACAGCCCTGCCTTAAGTGGTCAGAGGAGGAAGACCAGGCCTTGCCTGAGTGAGAGACGTGGCCTGGCCTGGGGGGCTAAGGGAGGCTGTGGCCACAGGGGCAATGACAGAGGGAGGGCCGGGCACCTTGGTCTGGAATGTACATAAGAGGTGGGTGAGAAAGGGATTCTCCCAGGCGAGCGCCAACACCCGCTTCTCCACCATGGTACACTCCACGTCATCATCAATCAGAACCACATCCTTCTTGAGGGCCTTGATGGCGAAGAACTCCTTTTTGCCCTTCAGCTCTGCAAGCAGCACCTGATGGGTGGGCGGGACTGCTGAGCAGGAAAGGGCCGGGCCAAAGACCAGGGCAGGACCCAACCAGGAGGAAGCAGGTAGAGGGGGAAGGAGGTGCCCCTGGGCTCCCGGGCCCGGGTCCCCAGGGCTTCCCCAGAGCCGTGTGGCCTCTCACCTTCCCGAAGCTGCCTTTGCCCAGGACCTTGTGGAAGGTGAAGTTCTCAATGTTGCATCTGTTGCTGCCCTCCCAGATCTTGCCGTAGGTACTGTGGTCTGCCCAAGAGACAGCACTTCAGTCTCAGGCCTCTGTCTGCCGAGTGCCCTCCTTGGGGCCCAGGGGTGGGCTGGGGTAAGGGGCCTCAGAGAGGAAGGGGCTCCCTCCCCATGGGTGGTACCTCCTTTCATGTCTCACTTGACAGAGGAGGGAGGCTAGGCTCCATCCTGAGCCCCTGTGGGGAGATAGGGCTTTCCTGGGAGAAATGGGCCTTAGCTTCACCTGGGGCATCATCTCCAGAGACTCCTGGCTTCTTCTCAAAATTCTGGTAGATCCCGAAATGCTCCGGAGGCCCAGACTCCGACTTCCGGGTGGGTCTCTGAAAGGGAGGTGGAGGTTAGGGGGCCAGACGGTCAGTTATACCATGTTCAGGACTTCCAGCCCAAAGGGGGGACCCCAACCATCCATAACTCCATCCGCAATACCAATGGCGAACAGCAAGGGCAGAGCCTGAGAGCCCCAGGCGGTGTGCCCACGTATGCATGTGCGCACACACACACACACACTCCCAGGGCACAGGGATACCTCAGTGGTCTGGAAGGCACTGATTGCTAACAAGAGTTTTATAAATCGGACACCACCTTCCTAACCACTTAATCAACAGATTTCTGTGTTATTTTCATTGGTGATTGATTCTAGAATTTTACCTTAAAGTTTTGTGGCATCCCTCGAGCCTCACCCACACCCAACACACACACAAAACACACACACAAAGGCTCTGAGTTCAAAGTGCTCCGATCTTGTCCCCTAGGTTCACCCTCAATACAGAAATGCTTCAGTAACTAATATCCCAGGAGAGCGAGTCCGCCACCCTCTGCTGCCTAGTTCGTGAACCGCATCTTCCAGGAGTGGAGTCTTGGATATAAAAGCCCCCATTGTAGTTTCCCAGGACTAGGTGTGAGCTCCGACTGTCCCCTGACCCTGCCACCCGCTGCCCAGAGTTTCCAGGGCACCTGCCCACCTGGCTGACTTGGTTCAGTGCCTCAGCCAAGAGCTTCTGGTTGATGCCACAGAGGTTGGCCACCTTCTTCTGGCACTTATGGTGCACGTTCATGCCACAGTCTGCGGGAGAGAGAAGCAGGCCATCAGGGTCCCTGTCCAGGCCGGGCCAGGCAGGCAGCCAGCAGGCTCCAGGAGAATTGTCCCCCTCGCCCCCGGCCCAGCCAAGGGCAGAGAGGGGTGGAGGAGAGAGCAGGAGAAAGGAGGGCTTTGGTGGGGTCTGCTGGGTTTCCTGTCTTTAGAAAAAGTGTATCCAAAGCCATCATGAGTACTTCAAATCTTTCCTTATTTTTTATTTAAAGAAGAAAAATTTTAGCAGAAGATATAGGACCTAATTCTGAACCCTTCAAAGAATGTCTGGGACAACGGAGACAAGTCACTTTTCCTCCAGGGGCCTCTTGTTTCTCATTAACCAGTGAAGCCTGGGACAGGGGAGGGGTCGGTGAGGACCCTTTGCTGAGCGACTGCTAGTGTGCAGCAGGCCTTGGCTGAGCACCTTCTGCCCTCAGGCCCCTCAGTATCTCTCTAGGTCCTACTCTACTCTTACCCTCATTTTACACTTGAGGACACTGAGCTCAGAGGGGTAGGGCCACCTGTCCGGTGGTCACACAGCAGATAAATGGTAGAACCAGTCAGGACGGTGGGGAGGGCTCACCGAGGCCTCATCCATGTGAAATCCCCAAGAGAGGGGGCAAAGGCAGCATTAGTCAGCTGGCGTTTACGAGGTCCAGGTAAGTAGGCACCAGCTCGGAGCACCCTCCCACCCCTTGCCCAGCTCCCAGAGCTGGGGGGCACGCACCTTCACACTTTAATCCCTGCTTCACCAGCCCCCAGAGCAGGCTGCCACAATGGTCACAGAAGGTGGGGCTCATGTAGTTGTAAACCTTGAACCGGTGCGGCATGTCAATGTTGAAACGTTCTTTCTGGAACTGTGGGAGTGGGGGAGGTCAAAGGTCGAGGATCACATGGCAGCTCAGCTCCTGCCTCATCCCCTAGCTCTCCCCCAACCCCATGCAAGGCAGGACGCCCAAGAGACATCCACTGGGGACTGGGAAATCCAGAGGTCCAAGGAAGGACCAAGAAAAATGGGGAGGAAGGGTGAGCCCCACAGGAAAGGGGTAAGGAGAACCCAAATCCCTCCCACCTAGCCAAGCCCCCCAGAAGCCCAGAGCCCTCCCCTGGGCCCAGCCTCACTATGGTGTCCCGGCTGTTGGCCGCGGTGCCAGTGCACCGACCGATGATCTTGTCGATGCATTTCTTGTGGATGGCAGCATTGCATTCTTGAGGAGGCACAGGCCCAGGAGCCACCAGGAGGGGCAGAGTCTGAGCTGGCGCCTGCTGGTCCAGTCCAGCCCTCTACACAAAGCCACCGTTCTCCCTGACCGCCCACACCCTCACCCCAGAGGCCTCGGGCTCAGAGCTTGATTTTTCTCTCCTCCTGCCAGCCCTCGCAGGAGGGGCCTGAGAAGGATGGGCAGGGAGGACAGACTGATTAGGGAAGGTTCCAGGAGTCCTGGTGGGCAGGCAGGGGGGCAAAAGTGAGGGGCAAGGGGTAGTGCAGTGAGAGGAGTGGAGGCAGGGGAGCCCCCCTCACCCTCTTCTCTGCCCCAGGACCCCAAACAGCTCCTAAGTTCCCTCTCACATTCGTGCACACCGACAGATGCACCCCAACAGACTCCTGGACATACATACACAGCACGGGTAAGAATGACAAGGCTTCTTACACAGAATGCTACCACGTGCCAGTCACACTCAAAGTATAGCTTTACATAGCTTATCCCATTCGATCTTCACAATGACTCTATTGTCCCTATTTTATAGATGAGGAAACTGAGGCACAGAGAAGTTAAGTAACTGCCTAAGGCCCTACAACTAGGAAGTGGTAGAGCTGGGATTCAAACCCAGGCAGTCTGGCTCCAGAGCATGCGCTCATAAGCACCAGCCCACACTGCCTCACGCACGCACCATCGTGGAGAAAGGCATGCTCACATGTGTGTGCCCAGATGACACACGTATCTAACAAGCACACACGCAGCAGGGGGTGTGCTGATAAAGGTCCAGTAGCCTCTCTAGGGGAAAAGAGCCCTGATGTGTAGCAGTGGCTGATTTGTGTAAAGACTCCATTGGGGCCCACTTCAGGCTATCAATGTGATATCACCGAATGCAGAGTTGGGAAGGGAGATGCACAACTAGCTTTCCATGAGCCAGAGCAAGCCGGCTCCGGCTCTCAGGACGGAACCATCATACACACATGCACTCGGATGTGGAAAATCTCATGTGCACACACTCAAGCACACAGACCCCTCATCTAGATACACGGTCCCACACAGGGACACAGGCCTTGCTGTGAACACGCGAGGCACTGGCAGGCCTCGTGTGCACACATGTGCGTACAAACTGGGCTGTGGGGGACACTTACGCCTGCATTTGTAGCCTTGCTTGTTGAGACCCCTGAAAGGCAAATCCCCAGGCAGAGTGAGTGCAGGGCAGCACTGGGTGGGGGGCCCTCCCTGCCCCCCGCCCCCACACAGTGGGCACAGCCAGCCCTCACCAGACAAAGTCTTTGCACACAGAACAGAAGGTGGGCTGCCTAAAGAAGGTGGCGATAAACTCATGGTTCTTGATGTAGTGGATTTTGGCCTGTTTGATGGCTCCACGGCGGTTCATTGTTGGGAACTTGGCCTCGTCTTCAGCCCTAACAGACTGCTTGCAATCTGGGGGCCATGGAGTGGTGGAATCAGCCCCAGCCCCTGGGAGGGGCAACACTCCTGCAGTGCCTCCCAGGGTGACCCTGGACAGATCACCAATGAGGGCTGCTTCCTAAACCTCTGTCCTGGCTCTGGCCTCTGAACCTCCATCCCCAGCCCAGGCAGGAAGCGTCTTACCTATGTCTTCCAGGAAATACTGCACAGACATCAATACTTTGGCCTGGGGTTGCAGGTCCAGCTGCAGGGGTGAGGATGAGGGGGTCAATG
Source organism: Equus quagga (assembly GCF_021613505.1). Classification (NCBI taxonomy): domain Eukaryota; kingdom Metazoa; phylum Chordata; class Mammalia; order Perissodactyla; family Equidae; genus Equus; species Equus quagga. Next base: position 133,508,007 of record NC_060267.1, read on the forward strand.
AGGGCGGGCCTGGGCCAAGCCAGACTCAGAACCCGCCCCCATGGTTGGTCCCCCAAGGCCAAGGGAGCCCTGGCAGCCTAGCCGGACACCCGTCTGCCCAGTGTGGGCAGGGCCCCACCCCTGAGCCCCGCCCCTACCCCTCACCCCCCACCCAGGGGTATTATTACATTTGGGGAAGTGAAAGGATCCAGCCCACACCCAGCCTGGCCACCCGGCCTGGGAACAGAGTGGGAAGGGAAACTCCCCACCCCCACCCCCGCTGCCCCCCTAACAAGGATCTTAGAACGGAGGCACCCTGTGCCCCTGCACATGCAGAGACACAGACACACGCACACTGATATACCCATGCTGGTTCTGTCTGTCTGTGTGGGGAGCTCTGCATGTCCAGTCCAACATAGACTGGCTGGTTCTGAGGGCAGGACTCTCACCTCCTCCAGGCCCCAGGCCTAGTGACTGACATTGTCCCTTGAGGTAGTGGACAGAGAGCACAGCACATGTCTCTGCCTAACTGGCCGAGGGGCGGTACAGCCCTGGGTCAACTGCTCTCTTGGCCCAGCCCCTCCACCCATCAGTGGAGGCTGACCAGAGTCCCCCATGGTCACAGGGTCTTTTCCAGTGAGGACATCGTGGCTGCAGGAGCCCACATGTTACCCCGGGGGACAGAAGATGCCAGCGCTGGCATCTTGCAGCCTCGAGGGACACACAGCCACATACGTGTGCAGAGTCCTGGTTTCGGCAGGTGAGTGGCAGGCCATCAGCTTTCCCCTTCTCCCCCCTCCTCACTGTTGAGGATCATAACTGTTGTCCCCACTGCCTGCCTGGGCCTAGAATGTCTGCGAAGATTCCAAACAGAACTGGGAACAACGGGTGCCTCTGAGAAGGGGGCCTGGCTGGGTGTTGGGGCTGGGACACCCCTTACACACAGTCTGAAAAGTTTTACTATGTGAATACCCTGCCTTTACAAAATTAAAAGGGAAAAATGCAGGCACAGTATCGAGGACGGCTCTCCCCAGCACCTACCATGAGCCCGGTTCCAGTAAGCTCTCTACATCCAGGGCTCATTTCATCTGAACAACTGGCCCCGAGGCAGGGTCTTTTAGTAGCTTCTCCTTTTACTGATTTGGAAACAGAGGCTCAGAGAGGCTGGGGATTTGATAAACTGCAGAGCTAGGACTTGAACCCAGGCTGCGTGGGCTGCAGAGCTGTGCCGGTGGGCAGAGCAGGGCCCCGCGCCCCACAGCCATGCTCACCGCACCCACACATACACGTACGCACAACCGCAGCCCACATGCCCCTCACCCAGAACTCGGCCTTGCCATTGTTCTTCTTGCAGCGCTCGGCCAGCACTGACACGCCCACGGTCACCTCGGACACCGGCTCCTCGGCGGCCCGCATCAGCACAATCTGGATGACGCGGCCCTCGTAGATGTGGGCATCGAACGTCGACTTCCACTCAGGGTACATGGTGGGCTTCTTCTGCACCAGCGTCTTCCCACGGTCTGCAATGGGGCCAGGCAGGCACGGCAGGCTAGGGCCCCTCTGTCCCTCCCAGAGCCTCTAGCCCTGAGAGAATGTGCCTGCTCTCTCTCCCCAAGGGCCCGCCGCAGCTTCCCAGTGTCCTTGGACCAAGTCTCCACTCATTGGCCTTCACGACTGTGCTCTGCTTACCTCCCCAGCCTCGTCTCACTCACAACAGAGAACTGCCGGCAGCTCCTGTAGAGCGTCCTGCTAGGTCCCACCTCCAGGCCTTTGCTCCTGCTGTTCCCTCTTCCTGTGACCCTCTTCCTTCAGACCCACTTAGATGTCACCTTCCCTTACGCATGCACTCAGTGAACACACGCTGAGCTCCCCGACGCCCCCAAGGGACTGGAGGCGAGGAACACAGCAGAGAGAAAAGTACACTTGGTGCCTGTCCTCCTAGAGCCCCAGTCCCGGGTGGAGACATGAACCAGTTCATCCCTCAAGTGAACATTAAATCACGGCTGTGAGAGGGCAAGGCCGGTGGTTCTAGACCTGCCCATGGTCAGGTGGCCTTCCCCAGCCAAAGGGTCAGGGAAGGCTTCCTAGAGGAAGGGACAGCTCAGCTGAGACCTAAGGGGGTGAGCCAAGGGTTCACCAGGTGAGGGCAGAAGCAAGAAGGAATGGCATAAGATGTTTGCCTCTTTCAGGAAGACCTCCCTGACCCCAGCCTAAGATGGTGCCTCCTTTGGGCTTCCCTATCACAGGACTCATTGTCTGGCTCCCTCACCGGACTGTGAGCCCCATGGGGGCAGGGCCAGGTGAGCCCTAGAGCATGGCAGTGTCCTCAGTGGCCACCACAGTGTGCACGTGGAAATTGTTGGGTGGAACAACCAACGGGGGAGGAGCCAGAAGCCCAGAGTCCCAGAGTAGGCTCCCTGTAGCCAGTGCTAGAGGCACTATAGACACTAAGGTGGCCTCTGTTGTCCTGCATCCACAGCTGGGTTGGGCAGGGAGATGGGGATGAGGAAGAGAAGGGTCCCTCAGAAGTTCCAGGGGAAGAAGGCACAGCCCCTTGAGTGCCTCCTGCTGGGCCCGATTCCCAGCCCCACTGGCTGCTGCCACCTCTCCAGGGTCCAGCCTCCAGCCCTACCTGTGCTGAGCGCCTCCTTCATCTTCACGGCACAGAAGGGTTGGTTTGCCTCATCCTCAGCCTGCAGGGAGCCCAGCTCGTAGGAGTTGAAGGCAATGCGCAGGAACGGCGCCATGTTGGGGCCTGCAGTGGGGCTGTGTAGACAGAAAGGATGAGGTCCGGCAGCATGGCAGGACCAGTAGGGACAGCCATGGGAGGTGCTTGGGTACCGACTCCCCCCAGGGCTCTCACAGCATTGAGTTTGGCCCACATGGTGCTTAAAATACCCTAGTCCTAGTTGCCAACGTTAAAATTGAGAAGTTTTATGTAAGTCTGATTTGTGGCATCCCTGGTAAGGCTGGAGAATGTGACATCAGGCCCGCTGGGCAATAGCTGGCTGGCCCTGGGATGGCTGCCCCTTTTGTCAGGCACCCCTGCCATCTACTCCAGACCAGGGCCCCTTCTTCACACCTCTCCAAAACCCACCTCAAACCCAGAGGCATTTGAGTCTGCGACCCTGAGTCATTCATCTGGGCAGTCATTTGATGCCTCCTTCAACTCCCAATGGCTGCGCACTACTATGTGCAGGTATGTAGCGTGTGCTGGGCTCAGCTCCTCAGCGTCGGCCAAGATGGACAGGCGGTACCCTCCTTCCCTGCCCCCTGCGGCCCTTCTTGGTTTTCAAAGTTTGGTTTTTGCTCATAATTACCCAGGCAGACAAGTGGGGCCAAGATGACCACCCCTACTCTTCAGATGGGGCAACTGAAACCCTGAGGCTGAGCCAGAACCTAAAGCTGGGATTCCACTAATGAAGCACCCACTTCGTTGAGGGGCCAGGACCGTGAAAGGCCCCACCCACATCAGTGCTGAACCTTCTGAACCCGAGCCCCTCTGGGCCAGGTGCCTCTTGCCTACATGGAAGGCTGCCTGCACCTTCAAACTTATTTTTTCCAAACATAAACCTATTTTAATGTTGAATATAATATAATACTGACTGTGCTCTTTTTTTTTTTTGAGGAAGATTAGCCCTGAGCTAACTACTACCAATCCTCCTCTTTTTGCTGAGGAAGATCGGCCCTGAGCTAACATCCATGGCCATCTTCCTCTACTTTACATCCGGGACACCTACCACAGCATGGCTTTTGCCAAGCGGTGCCATGGCCGCACCCGGGATCCGAACCAGCGAACCCCAGGCCGCCGAGAAGCGGAACATGCGAACTTAACACCTGTGCCACCGGGTCGGCCCCATGACTGCGCTCTTTAAACCACACAGGCCAGCCCCACAATTCCCCATTCCTTGCTGTTCCTCAAATCAAGGGTCACTACAGGAGGTGACCCTGAGGGTCTTCTCGGGTTGCCATTGGTAGAGGATGCTCACATGTGCAAACCCATGCATGCACACTCATACACCTACACAGACACTGGCTCTGGGTCTAGACCCCACACCTGAGGGTGCTCCGCAAACGTGCTTCAACTGTATACATACAGGCATACTCACTCCACCCTGAACAGAAGCCAGCATAGAGGCAGACTCAAACACGCACCCCTACCCTCACACATGTACGTGCACACACGCAACAGCCACCCTGCTCCTGGGACAGCTCCCTCCAGCTCCTCCACAAGGCAGCCTGAGCAGCAGCCAGGTCTGCCTGGAGCTCCCAGCCCAGATGAGCTCACAGGAAACACTGACCTCAGCCTGCGGCCCAGCCCAGTGTACTGGCCAGTGCTCTGAGGCTAGCAGCCAGAGTAGAGGGGAGGGACCAGGCAGGGCAGACCCCACCATGTCCCCGGCCTGGGCCTGCCTCCTACATAGAGGGAGTAGTGTGGGTGTGCGAGCTCACGCCTAAGCCCAGGCCCCAAAGCCTTCAGCCTGAGTCCAGCCAGGCCAGCTGCCATGATCTCTTGGTAGGCAGGGAGAGACAGCCAGCCGTGGGCTGCTGCTGGCTCCTCCCTGGGCGGGAGCATGCATGAGTATGTGAGGGTGCGTGTGGGTGTGACTGCACAGCTGTGGAAATGTGTGTACCTGTGAGGATGTCTGAGTGGGTGGCATGTGGTGGGCACTCAGTTAAGGTTGAAGTGAAGAGCGAACTGCGTACGAGTGGCTGGGAACGTATGTAGGAGTCTGGCTGAGTGTCCCAAACCCCCGGACAAAAAAGCCATCATCATGCCCTTCCTGCCCCCCTGCCTGGCCTGGGGGTACAAAATGGTTGGCAGGGACCTTGCACAGCACACACTCACCACACGTCTGCGTCCACATTCCAGGGCCTGACCCCAGCAGACATGGCTCAGCCTCATGCTTCCCAACTGGATAACCTTGAGCCCCTGGGAGGGCAATGACAGTTTCTGAGTGTCTCAGAGGATGAGAGTTGAGTGGGCAGGTGGGCAGGGACAAAGGAGGAGCAGTTGTGCTACAGGGGGCTGGGCTCCTGGGGAAGAGGGGGTCAGGGCAAGCCCAGGTGGCAAAACGATAGTCAAACTGCCTGGATGCAAGACCCTGACACCAACACTGCCTTGGATGTGGGACTCTGTGCAAATCACTTGGCCTCTCTGAGTCTCAGTCACTCCTATCTTCCAGATGAGAAATGGTCCCTTGGTTCAGGGTTGTGACGAGAACTTGTGTAGGACGAAAGCCAACATCATCGCCACAGGGCTTGGGGTGGGGTCCTGTTACCATTATCACGCCTCTTGCTGCAGCACCCATCTCTCACCTGTGCACCTCCCTTCACAGATTACAAAGTATACTCATATCCCCCACCGCATCCATTCTGCCCCCCCCCCCCCCCCCCCCCCCCCCCCCCCCCCCGCCCCAGCAGCCTGGGAACAGTCTTGATAACTGATCCCACTTCCCAGAGAGGAAAACCAACTCTCCAGGAACATAGAGCTGCCCGTCCTGGAGCAGTGGGTGCGCCAAACACCTGCTGACCAGCTCCTCCTCCCCACCGCCTCCCTTTGGGGCCCAGTCCAGATGGCCCTTGGGCTCCATGACCTCCCCTACCTCCAGGTCGCCCAGCAGGAGCTGGCCGTGGAGACTGCCCCAGAGCTGTGTGGAGGAGACGGGTCAGAGAACTTCTGGGAGGGTGAGGCCAAGCCCAGCCCCACAGGCTGCCCATCAGGCCTGCCCTGAAGCTCTCTATAGTCACACTCAGGGCAGCTGTGCTCACAGTTAGTCGGAAGCCACCGGAGGGAAAACCACAACCACAGCAGGTCCGTCCCCAAACCTGCACAGCCAGGCCACAGCGCTGTGAGGAGGGGTACCTGTGGGCCGCGTGGGTTAGGTGGGGTTAGGCCACCTAACCCCAGCTCTCTAGGAGTAAAACTAGAGTATGCACCCTGGCCAGGGTCTACCGCCTCCTTCAACCCACTTGCACTGTATGGACACCAGGAGGGAGACAGACACCATGAGCTGGCATCTTCTTCCATCACCATGTGACCCTGAGAGAGGTCCTAGGCCCCTGTACCCCAGGTGCCCCCCTGCACAGTGGAGCCAGAGTCACCCACCTACCTTGCAGAGTGTCTGAACATTGGTGGGAAGGCCAGGGAGTGAAGTAACGGCACAAAAGCAAGGTGTGCCAACTATTTATAGCCCTCATGCAAATCAGCCCAGGCCCATAGGCCCCAAAGGAAGGGCACTGGCTCAGCCTCATTGCCACCCTGCCAGGCTAGGGAGATGGCAGGGGCTGGACCCCACACAGGCCTCTCTGGGGACCAGCTCCTTGGAGCCAGCTGAGACCAGCCAGGCCTTTCCTGGCTGCCTGTGGGCTCCTCATCTCTACTTTCCTGCTCCTCCAGCCCACAGTGGAGGCAGTCCTATGAAGCAGAGAACACCAGACTCGGCGTCAAAGCGTCCGGGTGTCAATCTCAGTGCCTTACAAGAAGGGTCCTCCTTCTCCGAGGCCAACATGTACCAGATTAGCCTTGTAACGGCATTCGCTCACCTTATCCCTGTGCAAATCCCAGAGGTGGGTATTTTACTGATGAAAAAACAGGCTCAGAGAGGCTAAGTGACTCATCCAAGATCACAAAGCCAGTAAGTGGTAGGAGAAGGATTTGAATTGAGGCCTGCCTGATGTTGCAGCCCATATTCTTTCCAGTATGCCACGTCAGGAAGAAGAGATGAAGGGAAAGAGAGGGCAGAGGTAGAGAGAAATAAATGCGCCAGGAACAGCACAAAGAGACACACTCATGGACAGAGAAAATGAGCAGAGGGGTGACGGCACCAGGAGACAGGCACCTGTGCTTGACCAGAGTCTATCCACCAACCCCCTCCAGGCTGGTCGTAGGCCTGACCTTGAGGACACCCCTCCCCTTCCGTACAAGGAGGGTGGTACAGACCCTGAACTGCTGCCTTCTCTCCTGCCCCAGGCGGTTGGGCCAGCCTCCAGTTCTCAAGAGCTGGGGGAGGCTTGGCCATACTGGATCCCAGCCCCGGAGGATGAGGGCCCACTGGCCCTGCTCCCTACCCTGCCCTAGACCAGCAGCCCACAGGTAAGGACAGGTAGTGCTGGGTCAGGCCAGAGCAGGCAGGTCACCTTCTCCGGGGCAATGGAAACTTGCTCCCAGCTAGTCTGGGGCAGTAGGCAAAGCTGACCCCAAGGAGACCAGAGTGACCGTGCTGTTCAGAGCTCCCGGGGCACAGAGGACAAGTGTGCATGTTGTATATCCACGTGTGGGCGTGAGAGTATTCCAGCAAAGGGGGCAGGGTGGGGGACATGACTCGAGGGGTGCCATCAGGAACAGGAACGCAGTTTCTAATTTTTAGACAATAATCACATGTAATTTATTTGATAACAATTTTGTTAGAGGTGAAAACCCATCAAACCAAGATATCTCCAAGAGATGGGCCTTCTGAGACTGACATGCCCATCTCCTCCTTGTACAGAGGGGGACTCCAAGGACAAAGTCCTGCAGTGAGGGTCCCCTCCACCCCAGCCCTTCCCTGCCATTTGATTCTCCCTCACAGGCCACAGGGTGACGCCCACTGGATAGAGGAGCACAGTGGGGCCCAAGAAGACAGGTCTTGGCCAGGCTCTTGGGGAGAGTGTGCAAAGGTGGAGGGAGGCTCCCATAGAAAGTCTGCCAGAGAAACAAGAAGTGGCAGGCTAAGATCAAGCAAAGCACGCGTGAGTAGAGATCGGCTGAAGCCCCTGGTGGCCTGGGGTCTGGCTCCCTGGAACAGACCACTGAGGAGTGGGGGATGCCCCCTCCCATGCAACCCTGCCTTGAGGCCGGCCCCTGCCGCCTGCCCATAGAAGGTACCACCTGCTGCCTGTCAAGACTAGGTGGCGGTGGCAGCAAAGCAAAGTGGGAGTGGTGTCAGCCTAGGCCCTCCTAGGGACACAGACTCTGCCTGGATCCTGCCAAGGTCCAGCCCACACTGGCCTTGAGGGATGAATGAAGGAGGGAAGAGGACACACGAGGCCCAGGCAGTGGGCAGGAAGGAGAGTGAGAGGCAGTGTGATCTGCAGAAGGGAGCAGGGCTGGCTCTGGCAGAGCTGCAACAGGGCAAGGGGGCCGGGTGTGGCGGAGCTGCCGGGTTGGGCAGGCAAGCAGGCGGGTAGCAGCTTGGCTGGGAGGCTGGCCTCCCCAGACTTCCCAGACGGAAGCAAGTCGAGGAGGCCACAGGGGTTTCACAACTCAGGAAATGGGCTCAGCAAGAAGAGCAGAAGATGGGGGAGGGGAAGGGCTAGCAAGACCCTTCCAAGGCTCCTCCCTCCACCAGGGCCTGTGCTCCAGCCCCCATGTGCCCAGCTCTGTCCTGGGAGGAGGACCAGCTGTGGTCTCAGGTCACGGCCAAGTCCCAGAGGAGGGATGCTCCCCACACCTGTTCCTCCCCAGTACCAGCACTTCACTCCGGCCAGGGCTCCTTCTCACCCCTTCCCTCACCCCACACTGACCAACTACTGCCTGAGCCGCTCCTCCCCCTCGCTAGCCTCCCCTCCCATCTGTCACCACTCCCTACCCCTCCCCATCCACTCTCCCCACAGCTTGGAACCTCCTTGCTCCCACTGCCCTTGAGCAAGCCCTGGCCTGAGCTCCACCCCCAATCTCACCTCTGGCTACTCTGTGAAAACGGGCCCCATTTTCAAGCTCCCCTGTTTTTGCATATGCTGTTCCCTCAGCCAGAATGTCCTCCTGAATTCCTACCTATCCTTCCAGATAGTTCTAAAGGCCAGCCCTGGGGGATCCTTCCCCACTCCCCAGGAAGCTGGCTGCTCACCCGCCCCATGTGCCCCAACAGGCACCCTGTGCAGGTGTTTGGATCCCTCTCATGCCGAGGACCTGGGTCTGTTGTCTGGACACTGTCCCCGCCTCCAGCTCAGCCTTCTCAGCCCTGGCAGCACGTGTGACTGCCCCGGGGACATTCAAAAGTCCCACTGCCAGGCTGGCCCAGCCCACTGGAATCTGATGGGAATCACAGGGGAAGTCCAGGCAGCATGACAGAATCTTTTGCAATTGCAAAAGGGGTGGTCATACTCTAAGAACCAATGAAAGACATGAGGCCTCCTCCCAGGAAGACACACGCATGTGGCAACATGATTCCGCATGTGATGGGGTGGGGGCTGTCAGTCCCCAAGGCCCAGCCTGGCCCCAGGTCACCCCCAGCCCTCCTCAGGCCCAGTCAGTAGGCACCACAGTGACAAGACACACTAGACTCATGGAACTCACAGCCTGGTGGGGGACAGTCACATAAATATGTAATTACAGAGGAAGAGAACACCATGAGCGTTCAGGCTGTAAGCGGAAGGAAGGGAGTGAGAGGCGTTGGGGTAGAATGGGGGATGGAGAGGCCTGTTGGCTGGGGCATCAGGGAAGGCCTCAATCTGAGAGATGTGCAGGGCTGCCACTGGCTCACCCAGCCAGAGGGTCTGGAAGGCTCTGAGGGGCAGGACTTGGGAACCTGGCTGGCATTGGCTCACACCCACCCTGCCAGCACAGGTGAGGTAGGACCTCCTTGGGGGCATAGCCCACACCAGGCACAGGCCTCGGGTAATTCAGCTGGCCCTAGGATTGGGGAAGTCTTGGGCTCAGCCAGAGGGAGGGCACCAGGTACCCCCGAGGGAGGAACAAAGGCCCCTTCATGGCAGGACTGAAGACAAGGGGCCTCTGTGAGGAGCCACGGTGGGGGGTACATCAGGGCCTCTCCCAGAACAACCAAGTGAGTGTGTGCACACGGGCACACCCACCAACCTAAACACACAGCTACACATGGGGAGCCCTGTTTGCAGTTAGACACGCATACACAGACAGTTGTAGCCACAGGAATATACACACACTCCCAAGACAACTCAGTGACACACACGCTGAGAAACATATCCCAACTCACTGGCTCTCACATGTTGACAGACATCCAGGCCCACACAGACCACACAGGAATTAACACCCTCGTGTATTCACTAGCAGAGAGACCCGCATACACACAGGTGCCACAAGCACATAATGTACACATGGGCACAGAGATAAACACACAAGCCCGATGGACCCATACATGACTGACTAGGGTCTGACACCAGGAAAGTCCAAATGTAGCTTTGTCTACCGCAGCCCTTGGGGCACAGTGGCTGGGGCAGGGGAGGGCAGCTGAGTGTCAGGCAGGCTGGGCCTTCCCACTGAGGGGGGCGGAGAAAGACCCTCCTGTCCCAGAGCAAAGTCCAAAGTGTGCAAAGGAAGGAGTGGGCCAGTCAGGCTCATCACTGGGCAGGCCCCCCCACCCCCGCCCATCTGTCTGAGGGGAAGTTTGTGGAGGCTGAGCATAAGGCCCAGGCTCACAGGTGGCAGTCACAGGCTTGGTGTACAGGAGGAGGGGAGGGCTTGCACCTGCGCGGGTGGGATGGCCGTGCCGGGCACCCCACACATGACCTCCACTGAGCTCCAGACTCACTGTGCAGAAACTGACAGAAAGGTGGAGCAATTCACCCAAAGCCACAAAGCCAATGGGGCAGCCCCTAGCGGGGGTGGGCGAGGACGGACCTCCAATTCTAGCCCCGGAACTACCCATCTGGCCTCCAGTAGGGTGAGGGCATGTGCCTGGGGGTGGGAATGGCTCCTCCACTAGCCCCCACAGAGATGGGCCCAAGTCCATGCCTCAGCCCTCCCCTCTGTGCATCCACAGAGGCCTCCTCCCAGAGTTCCCATGATTATCCTGATCGACAACAATAATCTTTGTGTTTGGCAGAAGGCAAGATGGACACCTAAGGCTTTTGAGCTCCATCCCCACAAGGTAAGAAGGCCCAGATGATGCCTCCCACTTTAAGGATCACGAAAAAGCTGGAGAGAGGCAGGACAACAGTGTGCCATCCCACAGTGGGCAGTGAACAGAGGAACTGAAGAGTGGGGGCCTGGGTGTGTGCTGGACAGGTCTAGTTAGATCTGGTCTGCCCTGAGTGCCCTGTGAACTTGGCCAAGGCGCTCTAGCATCTTCATCTGTAAAGGGAATGATCTTGCCCTGCCTAGGAGGTTGTGCTGAGTGCAGGACCTGGCACAGAGGCAGCTGTCACCATCATCCTTATCACCACTGTCATTCTCATACCTGGCCCTCTCCCCACCTGGGCTAACCTCCCTTTCCAGCTGTCCTCAGTAACTGTAGGGGCTTCCAAATTTCCTTGGATCAGTGGGTAAAGGGGCTTTCTCATGCCACCCAGCCCTGCAGTGCCCTGTTCTGGCCTGCTGCTCTAGGAAGAAGCTAGGCAGGGCTAAGGCAGCCTGAGTCCATCAGCAGACCCCAGGCTAGCTGTCCCTCTCAGGGCCTCAGTCTCTGTCTTGACAATGGAGACCTCTAAGCTTTCTCCAGCCCTGATACTGGAAGACCCTACAATCCTCATCCTATCTCCCTCTCACCCCCACCAGCCCTGAGCACCCACAGTTCACACCAAGCTGACATCTGATTCAGCTTTGGGCCTTGGCGACCAGCTGCTCCATTGCTCCTGTTTACCCAACACGGCCACAGACATGATCCAAAGCTTCCGGGGCTGTTGTGAAAACAGCGGCTCAGCCACCACAAGCCTGCCCTCCTGGGCACCTTGGCAAGGACCTTCGAGGGACAGTCATGCCGGCCCTGTACCCAGGGCCTCTCAAACTTCCCCTCCAAAGACTTGCTGAACCCTCCCCTCCCCAGTCCGGGCTGTACATGCTACCTCTTGACTCTCAGGTCTCCACTCCCAGCCAGACCCTCCTGAACTCCAGGCTCGTGGACCCACCTGCCTCTCCAACCTCATCACACTCTAGAGGGGCTCAGACAGGTCCAGAACAGGCCTACCGATATTCCCACATCTCCTAACAGCGCCAGTGCTTGCCCAGATGCTCAGGTCAGACACCTGGGGGTCGTTGTCATCGTTCCCTTCCTCCCCACACAGCAACACCATCATTTCTGCCTCTGCAGTCTAACCTGAAGTCCTCTCTTCTCTCCACCACTGCACCCATCCCGGCACCATCACCTTCCCCAGGCTCTGCACTGCCTTCTCACTGTTCTCCATCCTCTGCTCTGGCCCCCACAGGCCCCTTGCCCCAGAGACTTGAAGGGTCCTTTAAGACAGTAAAGAAGATCTCATCACCCCCTGCCCAAGCTCCCAGTATTTCCCATTTCCCCTCTGATAAGCCCAGGCTCCTCGCCCTGGCCTGCCCCACCCAATCTGCCCCCATTACCTCACTGCCCTCCCCAATCGCTGCCCTCTCCTCACTCCTCTGCACCAGCCACAGTGACCCCTTTAGGTTCCCTGAACAGCCAAGTTCCTTCCATCTTCCTGCCCCTTCTCCTGAAACCTCCTTCTTATCATTCAGGTCTCAGAGGGACACTCCCTGATCTGCCCATTTCATGGATGAGGCAACTGGGGCTCCGAGCAGTCTAGTCCCTGGCTCAAGAGTACACAGCCAGTAAACATCAAGCGAGGATTTGGACCCAGGTCTGTCGGATGCCTGCAGAGGTCTTGCTCCTAAACCTTCAGGATGCCCTCGCTCACTCTCCTAGCACAGGCCCCCGCCAGGCTCCAGCGCTCCAGCCTCCTGGGCCCTGTCTACTACACCACCAGCATTACCATCCAACACCCAGGCACCCAGACTCTTAGCCCTGGGTAGTGGAGGCCAAAGCTCAACCCAGCCCTCCCTGGCTTTCCGCATGTCCCTGGTATAGGTAGGTCCCTGCCACCAGCTGCCATGAGTCAAGGATAGATGTGTGGATGGGGGCATTCCTAGCTACCCCACTCCTCTAGCCTCCACCTGCCCCAGATGTCCACCTCCTTCCCCAGCCCAAACACTGACTCCAGGGGTCTGAAGGGCAGGCAGGCTGGCAGGAGCACTCTCCATCTACCCACTCATCACCACCCTCAGCTTCTCCAAGCCCACTGTCCTGCAGGGGCCCAGAGTTGGGGAGGGGGCCTGGGGGACGCCTGAGGGGCAGCAGGCAGCTGCAGCCTGACTTTCCCTTCCCTGTATTCATTTGTCATGAGATCTATTTTCCTCCCTTTGAAAGGGAGTGAGGGGGAGAAGAGCAAGAGGGGGCTGGGCCACTGAGTCGGCACAGCTGCTGTACCCAGGAGCTCCTTTCCTCGGAGGACATGGAATCTACTGAACCCACGGAACCCTCCCCACCCCGCAGCATTGCTGCTGGAGGCTGAATCAAGGGGGTTGAGGCGGCCAGAGACCTGGTTTCTTAGCCAGGCTCTGTAGCCACCTGGCCCTGTGACACTGGGCCAGTGCCCAGGCCATCAGACAATAAAAACCCCATCATCAGTACCACTTGCTGTTTTTTGAACAGTTTCCATGAACCGGATGCTAAGTGCTTTACATAACTACAGTTTCTACTCCTTAAACACTAACAATGTGCCAGGCAGGGTGCTAGCTACTTTGTATATATTATCTGTTGTTTCCAGCACAACCCCATAAAGGTGGATGCCATCATTATCTCAGTTGTCAGAGGGGGAAACTGAGGCACTAGGCATCAAAGCCACCTGCCAAGGTTCATTCATACAGCTGCTTGGAGCTGCCTAATGCTAACTGGAGCTGCTAACACTCTGAGAGGCTTACAGGCTTGGAGCAAGGGAGGAGCTGGGGCTATAGAGGACTTCATGGCCTCAGCCCCCGACCCCTCTTCCTGAGCCTCCATCAAGGCCTGGCCCGCCCTGGCAGCAGAAAGCCTGGTCAGTTGGCCTAATCCACTGGCCAGACACTGCTCCCCTCGCAGGCAAGGCCAGGGTGGGGCAAGCCACAGACGGAGAGCTGGTCAGTCCCACTCTGAAACCACTTCCTGGGCAGCCCAGAGGAAGTGAGCCTCCGGAAATGCCTCGAACGAACAGGCCTCTCCTCTGGGCCCAGGCCTTGGAAAGTGCACAGACAGAAGTACCCTGCCTGTCTCCCAGTCCCTAGAGCCCAGCAACTCCACTTCTACCAGGCATGGACGTTGTGGGGAACAGAGGAGCTGACAGGACCCCCACCCGCCTGCGAGCACCTTGGCCCCATGACCACAGGCAGCCCACTTCCTCTGTGGCAGCAGCCACAAACGGTGTGCCGGCACAGCTGACATGGCCTCTCCCCCACACCCATGCTGCCCGCCCCCACCTCCAATGCCAAGCCCTGGTCAGCCTGGGAACTTGGGCCAGATGGGCGGGATAGCTGGTAAAAGCCTGGGCAGAGCCCACCTCCCAGTGTGGCCCAACCCCCTGGAACGCCTGTGGTCACAGGCACACCTCAAACCTCACCAGCAGTGCCAGATGCAGACTGGGCTGTGACCCTGACCAAGGACCCCCCTCCCTGACCCAGAATGGGCACAGTGTGGTGTGTGTGGGCTGGCATCTGAGTGCATGGATGACTGGGTGAGCATCTGTGGGCGTGTCTGAGCGTGCCTGTGGGTGAGTGCATGTGAACACCTGTGTGTTGCACATGTGTGGTGTGTGTGCAGGCACTTGTGGGTCTGTGGGCATGGGTACCAAGTAGAGCCTCAGTTTCTGTATCTCTGTGCGAGCACATATATGTCTATGCCAGTTAGGTGATGTTTCAGAGTTGAAAGTGGGCTGCTTCCCAGGCTAATTAGTTGAAATTCTTAGGGAATGAGGCTCCGTGCGAGGAGGGGATGGCCCCCTGACCATCAAGTAGCACAGGCCCCCAGCCAACTAAGGGCACCTCATCTCCTCCCTGCCAGGTTTGGGGGTAGGTTGAATTCACAGAAGACCCAGGGAAAACCTGCCCTTGTTCAGCCCTGACTTCCACCCCAAGAGTGAATGCCCAGACCTCCTGGCCTCCTTGCCCCAAAGCAGGCCCAGGGAGCCCAGCCCCCACTGGTCTATTCATCTCCTAGACCTGTAGGTGACTGACAGCAGGAGTGGGAGTAGGGGGTTGATGAGGGAGGACTCCTGGAGGAAAGACCATCTTTGCCACCCCTCCCCACTGTCACTCCCTAGGTTCCAGGTGCCCTCAGCAACCCCCCCCCCCCCCCACTTCCTCCAGAATCCTGCTCACTGGGCTCTGGACACACAATGGATAACTCACAGGGCTGTTTTTATTGCAATGGGGAATGAAAGAGGCAAGGCTGGCCCCAAAGGAAAGAATTTCTAACTTTATGAGGGGCCACAGAGACTGCAGCCTTCCCCAGGATTCCCTAGAGACTCTGCCCAGCTCACCAAATCTGGGGGCTGGAAAGCGGATTTAGAGTCCCTCCTCTGGCCCCAGAGAGGCTGGGGAAATGGGGAACCTCAGTCATGCCAGGAGCTGGGAGACCTCGTTCCATTCCTAGTTTGGTGTCCAACCCACTCTGGGGCCCAGGGCAAACCTCAGAGTCCCTGTGTGATGATGAGGACAGCCTGCGGCAGAGACAAGAGGCTGCGGAAAAGCTGATACATCCACCCTCAACTCTTGGCTCATATACCACCTTCTAACTGACCAGCAAAGTGTCACCACTCCTCGCCCCAAATCACTGTGGGTCCCAGGCCTCAGAGCTCCAAGGCCAAAGCCTTCCCTGGGCCAGACGCCAATTCCAAGCAGGGCGCTCTCACAGGGCAAACTGCTGCCCGCTCTGGATGTCCCTACACACAGACCAAGGACTCTGCATGTCCCCCTCATTCGACCCAGTCCCAGGGCAGAAGGGGAAGAGCCCAAAGAGGAAGGCCACCCCTATACACTGTCCATCTGTCCATCTGTTTAAGAGGACCCAGTCTTACCTGGGGTTCCCGGCTCCCCCTTTCCCTCAGTCCTGGCTCCTGCTGTCACCACTACCATGCAAGAACCACCAGGATAAGTGAGCTCGCCGCCCTCACCTGGGCCAGTTGCTGGCAGACCTGCAGGAACAAGAGAAAAGAGCTAAGCTGGGAGGCGCCACCAAGCAGGCTCTCCCCATCAGTCAGCCCCAGCTCAGACGACACAGGCTCGCTCACCCTCGTCTGCCTCTGACACCTCTGCCTCTCTGGACTCGGCTTTCTCTTTTGTGAAATGGGGTGTTGGGCCTAACTTTCCCAGGGCATCAGCTATGTGTCCAGCCTATGCTAGGGGTTGGAACATTGTGTCTCAGCCCTCCTCCTGTTTCCAGACTGGTGAGGAGGCCTACAGACACAGCAAGAAGGCTGTTCCTAATCCTCCTCTCTCCAGGAGGTTGACCTGTGGGCTTGGGAGACCTAGGATACAATTGAGTACCACCACTTTGTGGCCTGGGCAACTCCTCTGAGCCTCAGTTTGTCTCATCTTTAAAATGGGGAGAATAAATCTCCCCAGGTGGTTCCAAGGCTCCAGTGATGTAGCATGCCAGCTCCTGTGCTGGACTCACCTTGGGAATGCCAAACGAACGGTGACACGTTTTTGTTCCTTGTTTTGTACCTTCTATTTGAGGTGATTCCCACATTACTAGTTATACCCATTATACAGCTGCACAATCTGAGACCTAGAGAGATCCTGGAAGAAAGGACTGGCAAAGGCAGCAAGGTGCTCCAGGCCTCCTGGCTGAAAGGCCTAAGCACTTTTTCTGCAGGTCAGGCCAGGTCTCCACAAAAGAGTCCCCTCCCCAGATGTGAGCCCCTCCTCTAGCTGAAGACCCCCATCACTGCTCCCTGGGGGCTGAGGCATCCTCAGGCTTTATCTTTTTGTCTGTATTTTAAATTATTTTTAATTTTAATTTAAACTCCAATTAGCTGTGCCAGCTAAACGGTGTCAGGGCCTTGCAATCACAGCTCCAAACCAATCACCCCTCACCACTCTCTCTGCCATCACTGCTGCTGAGACTGGGGGCGGGGAGGGGTTGACTTGTGGGCTGAACAGGGCTGGATGCTGGTGGGGTCTCTGTCAGCCATCTTCCGTCCTACAAGCCATCTGGTCAAGGGGATGGGAGGGAGCAAGAGCCATCCCAGGCAGGAAATTGGGTTGGGGACTATCTGGGCTTTTATGGCCCCAGCTGCCAGGAGAATGGGGACCATACGGTTGGGAGTTGGTAAATGGTCACCAAATAAGACTTAGCATGTGCTGAGTTCTCACCATGGACCAAGGCTGTACTAAAGGACCTTTGACACAGGACCTCTAGTCCTCACCACAACTTTCTCCATTCTGCAGATAAGGAAATAGCCTTAACGAGGCCTCGCTCTGGCCTCTTACTCTCAATAGGCACAGCGAGTATTTGAGCTCAAGTCTTTCCTACGTCCAGAGCCCCAGGTCTTGGTTACAACAATACAAACCCCAAGACTTGCCTTCCAGTGTCTATCAACTTGGGGGAGAAGAGGAAAGTGAGCCCATCTCCCCAGGAGCCAAGGCTGGGCTTGAGTGTGCCAAGTGCACACCCATACCCTCACAGCCTCCCCTGCGCTCACACACACACTGGGGCTCTCACCTTCCCTCCCAACACTGTCACCCCAGGGCACGGGCACCACATACTTGTTGCATCCCCTCCTGCTACTCACACCCACGCACAAGCACTCTCGGTTCCCACAATCACAGTTACTCCTCTGCACACATACTGGCAGTTTCATACAGTCAGACTGTGAGACTCCCATCAGTCATCTGCTCCCCAGCCACAGTCCATCACACATGAGATCCCATACCTACAGATACGGATGGTTATCCAAACACCTCCACAACACACACACACACACACACACACACACACGACACAGCTGCCCTCTGCCAGCCTGTCCACCACACCCCTGCTCAGTCCACAGCAGGAACGAGGAAACCCAAGGGACCAGTCCCCTCCCTCGGTGACCAGGTCAGCTTGGTCACAGTGGTTCAGCGGCAGAGGGAGAGGAAGAACATGTGAGTGCACACGCATACACGCACTCATACAGACACACGTACACACGAGCCTGGTGGGCTGGCACCCTAACACCACAGGCTCCCACAATGAACAACTCAGATATACTCATGGCCAGTGGGTCACCATTACATACTCAGCGTGCAACACAGGACCCTCCAGACACACACACA